>NC_041383.1:102515138-102550791 GCF_002162155.2 Triticum dicoccoides
ATGAGAGTACGCGCGCCCAATATTATTGTGGGCAAACCGTTAACGTTCCCCAGCTGGGCGATATGGTAATAACCGAGGAGCATATAATGCAGGCTGAAATGCTCAAGATCACTGTTGGACAACTCCTCGAAATCGAGCCCATGCCTCGGCTTAGAGAGGAGGAAATAAAGCGAAAATATGTACGGGGCCAACCTTTGGTCGAGCCAAACAAGGTCAAGAACCTCCCAACGAGAATGTATAAATTGCATCGATGGTACATGAACATTACCAAGATTTCCAATCGAGAGTCCCTCATGGTGAATGTCAAGCATGAGCATTACTTCCATGAGAAAGCTCTGTCCGTTGAGTATTCAGAACTATTTCAGTTATACAATCAAGACGCACTCGACAAGTCTATCGTCAGTTGTTATTGTCTGTAAGTGATTTTTATCTGTAATTTAAGTCTCAAGCTAGCAATGTAGTGATCATTTTGATCAATCATTACATGTAATTATCCTCACTATATTTTTTTCTGTGGTATTATATGGAGGATGAAGATGTATGAAATAAAAAAATCTGGACGCTATGGCATTGGGTTCATTGACCCAAATACCATTAATGAGTACATATGGAAGCTTCCAATTTATCAAGCAAGTGTAGAGGAAAGCATGCTAGAGTTCTTGAAGCGCCTCAATACCAATGAAGATATACTACTTCCTTACAACTACCTGTGAGTCACACTGTCTTGTACTACAAATTCTGTTTTTGCTTACTATCTAGCTAGATGTTAATAATTAAGTGTATACGGTTTACGGTAGTTGATTAATTTTATGCACATGCCCGCTTAATTAATACATGCAAACGTGTGCGCATGCAGTTTCCACTGGATCTTGTTAGACATTAAAGTTGACAAAGGAACAGTTGAAGTACTGGACTCACTACTTAAAGAAAATAAAGACTACACCATCATGAAGGGGATAGTCAACAGGTAATTTCAATCATTATCAACTATATCTCGGCCTATTATTAGTTCGTCATTTCCTGATATGAACTATTTAATAACCCCTTTATTAATTTCCTTTGCCTGCGGGCAGGGCTTGGGCAAAGTTCATCAAGGTGACTCCAGGCAAATGGGAAAAAAAGTTGTTTTGGCATTGACCAAAGGTAAGTAATTAAGTAGTACTAGCTAGCTACCATCTCTTTAATTCTTCTTTCAATACCATTAATTAATTATCATGCTTGATTAATCATTATCTGATTCAATTCCATTCTTGTAAAGGCCCTGAAGCAGGCGTAGGAGAATGATCTGTGTGCATTCTATGTTTGCGAGAACATTCGCATGATGACGTCCGAAAGGAGCAGATCTCAAAGACAGGACTGGGTACGTTTGTCAGAACACTATTCACACCATTATCAATATCTAGTCACACAACTAATACACATGCATATTGATCTCCTTTTTAACAGTTCAGAGAGGTGCGGGATAAGCTCCTACCAGCGGACCGCATAGTAGCACTTCAAGAGGAAATAGCCGGATTTTTGCTCGACCAGGTCATAGATCCCAAAGGAGAATACTATTACCCGCTACCGTCCCCATGAACCACTTGTCATCGTGCTCCGAAGGCACCAAGGCAACATGTAGGAGAAATTGTATATGTATATACATGTGTATGTGTGAAAAATTAATGGTGTTGGTTGTGAGACATTCGATGATATATATATATATATATATATATATATATATATATGTGGTTCTACGTATGAGAAAATCTATTTATATATATGCATAACGTGTACAATTTGTAGTATCGTGAAATACCGGCAAACAAAAAAGAATTAAATGGAAAATAAAGCCAACCCCCCTCCCAAACATTTAGTACCGGTTGGTGTTACCAGCCGGTACTAATGTCCTACACGCACCCGGGGCTGGCTTGTGCCACGTGGTGACACTTTAGCGCCGGTTCGTGACGAACCAGTACTAAAGGGGGGGACCTTTAGTCCCCACTCTTTAGTGCCGGTTGCCGAACCGGCACTAAAGGCCGTTACGAACCGGCACTAAAGGCTGGTTCTGCACTAGTGGTTTGAATGACTGGCCGTATGTGCCTGGTTATCCGGGTTGGACTCACAAAATTAATTGCTCCACACACGCTAGCTAATTGTAGTGCCTTACATTATAGGAATTCCTGCATTTCGTTAGGTGCCTAATGCACCCGGACAGAGGGAGTAGTAACATGCATATGTTACTAGTCTATATTATCACATCCACAGTGGGTAGTAAGGCTGGCCATAGTGGGGGTAACATAAGTAGTATAATGCACTTGGTACCCGCAAACATGCTTATGTGACAGACAATTAAAGAAGACAGAGATAGTCATAGTGACATAGGTAGATACCGTAACATAATTAATGTGATGCTACTATGTGTCATGCATGTCAATAAATAAGACCATCTATGATACTAATCTATGATACTATGCACTATAGAGGTAGTAACATAGACTAGTAACATATGCATGTTACTAGTCTAAGTTACTCCTCACTATGACCACCCTAACATATGTGTTGTGTCATGCATCACTTCATTTATTAGGTTGTGGACTCATTTTTTTTGACATGTGTGATATTACAGTAACTAGCTATATTACCACATGGATCTATTTTTTCATTAATTACATGCCCCATCATCTATTTTGCCTAGATAAGTGTGATGTTACCACATATGCTACTTCCATTGTGGGTAGCCTTAGGTAGGAGGAGTAGAGCAGGGCCGGAGTAGTTTTTTCTTTAGATTAGAGCAAGCAGCTATATTTTTCGAAAAAAAGAGCAGGCGGCTATAGCTAAACTGAACCGGCGTATTCGGTTTTCGCTTACTTGTGCTTCCGTTTTGAGAAATGTTTGAGTCCGGCCGACCGGGCTGGGTATTGCGCCGGTCACGCGCGGCCCATTGGATCCAACGTCATGTACGATAGCAACGCACGTCACTGTCCCTCACGCGGTGGGATGGGTGGGTTTGTGGGGCCCATGAACCCCTCAAGCAGCCTTATCCTTTTCTTCACGGTGGCGTTGCATCCATTCATTAGACACCGCCGACTCCGCCCACTTCCTTGGCCACCCCCACATGTCGACCCCACCACTCCAACCTAGACCAAGCAAATACAGGGGGTACTCCTTCAACCCCCACAGGCCCATGCACTCCAGTGGCTGCGAGTGGTGAGCCAAGGAGGCGACCACGACGGGGGAGGGGGCAACAGTGATGTAAGACAATAGGCTTTGGGGGGAACCAGCACAACCCTCTAGGGGTGGCCTATCACATATATATATAATGAGGTGATATACAACGTTACAATATACACATGTAAATACAGTCTAACACCCTCCATCAATCTTAGCCACTTTCTAATGAATCTAGAAGGGTAAGATTGCGCCTGCAAGTCTCAAACTGTGGCAAAGGCAATGGCTTGGTGAAGATGTCAGCAAGTTGATCCTTGGAAGAAATAAACTTGATCTGTAGTTGCTTCTGAGAGACACGTTCACGCACAAAGTGATAGTCAACTTCAATGTGTTTCGTTCGGGCATGGAATACCGGATTTGCAGAAAGGTATGTAGCACCGATGTTATCACACCAAAGAACAGGAGGCTGTGATTGGGGTATACTTAACTCCTGAAGCAAGGACTGTACCCAGATGATCTCTGATGTGGCATTGGCCACAGCCTTATACTCAGCCTCAGTACTGCTACGCGAGACAGTAGCCTGTTTCCGAGCACTCCAGGCAATCAGGTTAGAGCCAAAGAAGACAGCATAACCCCCCGTGGATCGCCTGTCATCCGGATTGCCAGCCCAGTCTGCATCAGAATATGCTGAAAGACAACCAGAGTCAGACGGCCGAATATGCAAACCATGAGCCACCGTGAAACGAATATAGCGCAAAATCCGCTTAACAGCAGACCAATGAGTGTCACGGGGTGACTGCAGATACTGGCAGACTCGGTTAACAGCATAGGAAATGTCTGGTCGCGTGATCGTCAAGTACTGGAGCCCACCAACAATACTCCTGTACTCTGTCGCATTAGAAGAAGAAAGAAGCACACCATCAACAACATTGAGCTTATCAGTGGTAGACATGGGTGTAGTCGTCGGTTTGCACTTAAGCATCCCAGCTCGCTGCAACAAATCCAGAGAGTACTTCTTCTGCGTCATAACAAGGCCAGCAGCACGAGAAGTAACCTCCACACCAAGAAAGTAATGAAGCTTCCCAAGGTCCTTGACCGCAAAATCAACACCAAGTGAGCGAACAAGCGCAGTAGCAGCCGACTGAGAGGAGCTGACCAAAATGATATCATCTACATAGACCAACAAGTACATAGTAACCTCAGGCCTTTGAAGAAGAAACAATGAGGAGTCAGCAGTTGATGATGCAAAACCATGAGCACGAAGAGCCATTGCAAGACGAGCATGCCAAGCACGAGGAGCCTGCTTCAGACCATAAATTGCCTTGGACAGACGACAGAGATGATCAGGGCGATCCGGATCAGAGAAACCCGAAGGCTGGCGCATGTAAACCTCCTCCGCCAAGACACCATGAAGAAAAGCATTTTGAACATCAAGCTGACGAAGAAACCAACCTCGAGTAACAGCCAGAGAGAGAAGAAGTCTGATGGTAGTAGGCTTGACCACTGGACTGAAGGTGTCTTCATAGTCAAGTCCAAAACGCTGTCGAAAACCACGAGCAACCAGACGAGCCTTATAGCGCTCAATGGACCCATCAGAATGCCTCTTCACTTTGAAAACCCATTTGGAATCAATGACATTTACCCGTGATTGTGGAGGAACAAGAGTCCATGTCTGATTGCGAAGAAGCGCTTGATACTCCTGCTCCATGGCCTCTCTCCAATGAGGAATGCGCATAGCAGCTTGATACGTGCGTGGCTCAGAGGATGGATCTGCGAGAGCAACAGACATGCACGCCGCTAACCAAGCAACTGTGCCATCGTGACGTTGCTTAGGCTGAAAAATGCCACTCCGACTGCGCGTATGTGGACGTAGAGCAGCAGCAGGAGCCGGCGGAGGCGAAGGTGACGGAGACGTGACGGTCGCCGGAGATGCAGGAATCACCTCAGGCGAGCTCGGGACAGACGACTCCGGGCTGCATGGCGAAGACTGGCCCGACGACAGGGGCTCAGAGGCCATGGGCGAACCGAGAGTGGGCGAGGCCAGCTCCGGTGACACCGGCCCAGACGGCCTTGGCGAGGCGAGAGCAGGCGAGGCCGGCCCTGGTGAGAAGGGCCCAGACACCCTGGGCGAGGCAGGGGCGGGCGAGGCCAGGCCTGGTGATGACTGCCCCGACGCCCTGGGCGAGACAGGGACCGAGGAGGCCGGCCCAGTCGGCGGGGTTGCAGGGCGCGACGATGGCGAAGGCAGCCCAGAAGCTAGAGGCGACCGGGCCAGGACGTCGATCGGCCGTGCATGAGCACGGAAACCGAGGCCATGCAGGGGCGCCATGTGCTCCTCATGCACAACAGAAGGTGCCGAGGATGAAGGCGATGACGACGAAGAGGAAGATGGCACTTCCAGAATCTCCAAACGAGCCCCACGACCAATGCCTGCACCATGGTTAGGCAACAATAGAGGATAATATGCAACATCATCAAATTGGTCAGAAGCAACAGAGGATGAATGCATGACAGGTGGCTCGGTAGTGGACACAGGGAGTTTGGCAAAGGGAAAAACATGCTCATCAAACACAACATCCCGAGAGATGTAGACACGATTAGTGGGCACATGAAGACATTTGTATCCTTTATGAAGAGATCTATAACCAAGAAAAACACACTTCTTGGAACGAAACTCGAGCTTACGCTTGTTATATGGACGGAGATGGGGCCAGCAAGCACACCCAAACACCTTGAGAAAGGTGTAGTCCGGTTGTTCATTAAGGAGAACTTCAATGGGAGTCTTCATATTCAAAACACGAGTGGGAGTACGATTGATGAGAAAACATGCAGTGGTGAAAGCATCACTCCAAAAACGAAACGAAACAGATGCATGGGCCAAAAGAGTCAGACCAGCTTCAACAATGTGACGATGCTTACGTTCTACTGAACCATTCTGCTGATGTGTATGTGGACATGCTAAACGGTGAGTGATCCCAAGCGACTGAAAGAAGGAGTTGAGGTTGCGATACTCGCCACCCCAGTCCGACTGAACATGAACAATTTTGTGCTTGAGAAGGCGTTCAACATGTTTTTGGAACTGAACAAAAATGTCAAACACATCAGATTTACGTTTGATAAGATAAAGCCAGGTAAAGCGGCTGTAAGCATCAACAAAACTGATATAGTAATTATGACCATGAACAGAAGTCTGAGCAGGACCCCATACATCTGAAAACACAAGTTCTAAAGGATGTTTCACCTCACGACTGGACTCCGAAAAAGGAAGTTGATGACTCTTCCCCTGCTGACAAGCATCACACACTGCTACATCTTTATTACTAGACACACTAGGAAGCTCATGACGACGCAAAACATGCCGGACAATAGGTGTGGCCGGGTGACCAAGACGAGCATGCCACTGTGACGGAGATACCCGAACTCCACTGAAGACGCGAGCGACGCCAGGATGCTCCAGACGATAGAGACCTTGGCAGAGCCGCCCACTAAGAAGAATGTCCCTCGTGCCCCGATCCTTAATGAAAAGATCAAAAGGATGAAATTCACAAAGCACATTATTATCACGAGTGAGTTTAGGAACTGAAAGAAGATTACGTGTCACAGATGGGACTCGAAGAACATTGCGAAGTTGAAGACTCCTATTGGCATGTCTAGTGAGAAGTGATGCTTGACCAATATGAGAGATGTGCATACCTGCTCCATTGGCGGTGTGGATCTTGTCGGAGCCATGGTAGGGTTCACGAGTGTGAAGCTTCCCCATCTCACTGGTCGGGTGCTCTGTCGCCCCAGAGTCCATGTACCAGTGGGGATCAATGGAGTAGGACTGAGTGTGTCCCTGTGGCTTCTGCGGCGGCGGACGATCAGCCATGGCGACCTGACGAGCAAAGTTGCGTGTATCCTTCCCGTCATTGCCGAGACCAAGAAAACCCCGCTGGAAGCGCTTGTGACACTTCGAGGCCCAGTGCCCATCGCGACCACAAAGCTGGCACATACGTGGACCGCCAGCCTCTGGTAGCGTCGCAGTAGGAGGAGGGGCCGAGGCGGGTGGTGGTGACTGCCCCGAAGGAGCCCTGGATGAAGCAGAGGAGCGACCACCCTTGGTGGCGGCGTTTGCCGAGAGGGCGTCGTTGCCCCTGGATCGGCGCGTCTCGACTCGTTGCTCAGTAAGCAGAAGGCGTGAAAAGACCTCGTGTGCTGGCATGGGCGTGGAGTTGCCCCTCTCATTGATGATCTCGACTAGGGCGTCATACTCCTCATCAAGACCATTGACAATAAACGAGTTGAACTCGGAGTCGGTGAGGGGCTGTCCAATGGAGGCCAGCGTGTCGGCGAGACTCTTGACTTTGTTGTAGAACTCAGTGGCGGTGGAGTCAAGCTTCTGACACTCCCCAAGTTGGCGACGGAGCCCAGATACACGAGCCTGCGACTGTGCCGCAAACGAGCGCTCAAGAATAGTCCATGCCTCGTGGGACGTCTTGGCGAAGACAACAAGCCCAGCAACGGCCGGAGAGAGCGACCCCTGGATGGAGGAGAGGTTCGCCTGATCCTGCCCTGTCCAGACACGGTGAGCCAGATTATAGACCGGACCGTGAACGCTGTCAACCAGCGCAGGAGGGCAAGGGAGAGAGCCGTCGACATAGCCAAGCAGATAGTGACTCCCAAGAAGCGGAAGAACCTGCGCGCGCCAGAAGATGTAATTGTCCGACGACAACTTGATGGTGATGAGATGGCCGAAGTGAAACGGCGGCGGCGGCTGCGATCCCATCGAGGAGACTGGCTGAGGTGAGACCACCGTGGAGACAGTCAGAGGGGCAGCCGGCGCGGTGACAGAGGGCGCGATGGCCGCGGTTGACGCCGCGAAGCCTGCCAGCGCGACGTCCTCCGCCACCAGCGGCGCAGTGGCCGAGGGCGCGACAGCCGCGGTTGATGGGGCGGCGGCGGTGTGGGCCACAAGCGCCTACCCGAGCGAAGTAGCAGCCAGCGGGAGCGCGAAGAGGGAGCCGACGCTCCGTGTCCCGATCGGCGCCTGAAGGGAGGCGGCATCCAGCGGCCTCGAGAGCAGTGCCGCGAGGGAGGCCGGCAGAAAACCGGTGGCGGTGGAGCCGGACGCAGCGGCGGACGTCATAGCAGTCGGGCGACGGCGACGGCGGGCGCGGCGGCGACGGCGGTGGCGGCGGCGGCGGCGGCGGTTTAGGGTTTTTAGGCGGAAGCGGACGTAACCTAGTGATACCATGTAAGACAATAGGCTTTGGGGGGAACCAGCACAACCCTCTAGGGGTGGCCTATCACATATATATATAATGAGGTGATATACAACGTTACAATATACACATGTAAATACAGTCTAACAAGTGACTAGCCGCACCGGCGCCGTGGTGGGGCTACTGGTAGGTCGGCTCACCGTCCACCTCCTGGTCTTGGCCGGCGCTGGTCCTTTTCTCTTCCCCTGTGCTCCTCAGGCAAGCCCAGGCAGTAGTCCAAGATGCAGCAATCACAGACGCCACGTACTGGAACCAGCATCCTGGTATGCTGTAATAGCGCCCGAGCAAGCTGGAAATCAACGACCACCTACGCCATGAACTGGCATGGCATGCTGTAACCGGCCAAAGAGAAGCTACAACCACCGGTGCGACTTGCTCAACCTGCGACTAGAAGTGCTACCAAGTGCATGCGGCAAGTGAGCTTGATCCCACGATGCTGGAACCAACAATTTTTGTTGCTGGAACCCATCCTTCTCCCTTGGGTTGCAACGGAGCTCGACGAGCTTCTATAACCGACCATCCAATTTGCTGGAACCGGACTTCCCCCTCAGGTTGCAACGGAGCTCGACGAGCAATATGTTACAACGGCGATCCAATTTATTGGAACCAGCAATTTTTTTGACCGGAACCAAATTCTCTTCATGAGCTGCAGCGACGAGGCCCATTAATTTTTATTGCTACATTATGTGTTTTTGGCTGGAATCAGCAATTGATTTTGCTAGAACCAGCAATTGATTTTGTTGGAACCTTTCAAAGTACAGCTAGAACCGTTGATGCTTGGTGTTTTAATGGGCATGGCGGCAAGATGCTATCGGTGAAATGGGGAAGTGCGCGCCATCGGTTAGGAAAGCTGCAAAGCGGTGACCAGAGGGCTGCCATGGTGCAAACGGTGGCGGCGGGGGAGGAGGGGCTTTGAAGGAGGACGGCAAGCAAGCTACGAAGCTCGGAGTCCCGGGGTACTACTGTTTCTCCCCCCTTTTTTGCTTTTTTTAGGAAGAACAGGTGATGCGTGCGTGAGGTGGAAGAAGGGACCCACACATCGGACGACCTATATAGTTGAGATCGGGTGGTGCACATGCGACCGACCCAACCTTGCGCCGATTGTTCTGCGCCTAGGGTTGCCCTTTTGTTTTTCGGGGGAACGAGCCAGGCTATATGGGTCCGAAGGCGAGCAGTTGCTCGTGTTCGTTAAATCTTCCAGTTTTCTTCTTTTTCTTCCTCTTGGGGTTTCATCACTTTGCTTCATTTTTTATGTTTCTCTACTGGTTTTCTTTTCTTTTGTTTATTTATTTATTATTTTCTTCTTCTTTAAATTTGATTTGTTTTCTTTGTTTTCTTACTTTTACTTTTGCATTTTTTTATCTTTTTTTGATACTTGTCTACTTTCTTTTATACACACTGTACACATTTCGTATACATGATGAACTCTTTTTAATAGACGTTCAATATTGAGTAAATACATGATTGACATTTATGCAAATAGATGTTTTCCATGTCTACTTTTTCCATGACATTGTACATCTTATACATGAAAAACTTTTTTAAAATACATAATTAACATTTTTACAAAAATATGTTTTGACTTCTACTTTTTTTCACACACAATGTACATTTTTCATACACATTGTATGATTTCTTATCATTTTTCATATACATCATGGACATTTTTTTCATAGACATTGTACATTTTTTTGTACATCATGAATATTTTCAATACACATTTCTACATGCTTTTCATATATATCATGCATTATTTAATACATCAGAAACATTTTTATATGTCTTAAAAAAAATTAGTTAAATGGTCAACATTTTATTTAAATGTAAATTTTCATGTCTAACTTTTTACACATAGTGTAAATTTTTCGTATACATATGAAACATTTTTTTATATCGGTTTAACCTTTTCGAAGTACATGATTGTCATTTTTTTCCGAAACATATGTTTTGACGTATATTTTTTTCATACACATGTACATTGTTTGTATACACCTGAAACATTCTTTATACAAGTTTACCATTTTTTAAATACATGATGATTCTTTTTAAAGCATGACTTGGTGAATACGTTTTTTTCATATACATTGCGATGTTTTCTTGTTCATAAGGAACATTCGTTTTGCACGGTTAATGTTTTTCAAATACATGAGTGCTACTTTTAACGTGTGGTGAACACATTAAAAAATTGATGGGAAAACGAAAACTCAAAATAAATTAAGAGAAGAAAATAGAAACAAAACTAAAAAAACACAAACACAAACCAGAACAATTTTCTTGATAAATATTCCAGATGGGCCGGCCCATCCGTGCGGGAGTCTACAGCCTGTTTACCCTTTTTTTACGTTTTCAGATTTTATATTTTGCTTTATTTTTTTACATTATTTACAGTTCAAAATATTCTAAATATATATTGAAAAATACCGTAAAATAATATTTGATAAATTTTCACCAAGCATATAAAAATGTTATATGTAGAGAAAATGTTCGTCACGTATGCGAAAAATGTATTAAAAATTGATTATGTATTCAAAAAATGTTAATGAATCATTTGGAACACATTTGTACAAGTATTTTAAAAAATCAACCATTTGAAAATTTTAAATTCGTATAGAAAAATGTGACGATGTATTAAAAAATGATGACTTTTTTATCATATAAATATAAAATGTTAATCAAGCATTTCAAAAAATGTTGAACAAGTATTTGAAAAATATTAATCAAGAATTTGAAAATTGTTAAATGTGTACAAAAACAATTTTGCCAATGTATTAAAAATGATGAATTTGTTAGTCATGTATGCAAAAAATTTAATTGAGCATTTTAAAAAGTATTTAAAATTTATTTCAAAGATGTTAAAGATGCATTTGGAAACGTTAAATATATATAGAAAAAATACTGATGATGTATTAAAAAATTCTGAAATTTCAATTGTTAATCTAGCATTTGAAGAAATGTTGAACAAGTATTCAAAAAATGTTAATCAAGCATTTGGAATTGTTAAATGTGTATAGGAAGAAATGTTGTCCATTTATTAAAAAATGCAAAATTGTTTTATCGTGTAAATAAACATGTTAATCAAGCATTTGAAAACAATGTTGAATAAGTATTTGAAAAATATTAATCAAGTATTTGGAAAATGTTAAATGTATATAAAAAAGATTTATGAAGTATTAAAAAAATTGTACAAGCAGCGATGTATAGCCGCTCCCTGGAAATGCCGCACACGTGTCAGCTGAAGCCCGTCGTGGAATTATCATCGACGGGTCGACAACATTCAGTCCGGATGGGGCAGCCAATCTGGCCTACCATGTTCGGTGCATCCAATCGTATTAATATCATTTTTCTCTTGGGGAGCAAGTCACTGGGGCGGCGGCTGGTCGTGCCGATCGGATCGGATTTTCAGGCGAGGCTTCGCCCTGCCGTCGGCTTAGCATCACTGTCCAGTCCCAGAGAGCGTTTGTGTGGAAAAACAATGTTACGGCGGGCGCTATGTAAGGTGCCGCGAGGTATGTTCGTCAAACCATCCACCGCGCTTAGCCGGGGTTCCTTTTTTTTTTTAGAAAAAAAGGATGACCTCCGGCCTCTACTTCTGGGCGATGCATACGGTCACTTTATTAATTATTCTCACAGGACTTGCAACAAACTGTTGCTACACCTATCCAGTCGATGAAGGAGCGCAGATAGCCTGGGCCTAATACCCAACAGACATCGCAGCCAAGCCTAACATCTAAGGGCATCTCCAGCCGTTTGCCTCCCCAGGAGGCGTTTTTTTCGCCTCCTGGGGGGCTGCCGGCGAGAACTTTGGCCTGGGGGGCCAAAATTTTCCACTCGTTGCCTCCCCACGAGCAGTGTTGGACTCCTCACAAACGGAGCGGCATTTCGTCGAGCACCTTGACCGCGGCGGCGTCGACGACCTCCAGCCAGCGGAGGAGCACGCCCCTGAACTTGCTCCCGCCACCGCCAGCCCCCCGCTTGCCCACGTCGCCGTTCTTCACGAGGCTCGTGGCCGAGCACTCCTCCCCCTCGCTGCTCGACCCGGTCGCCGCCGCGGCCGCATCGACAAACTCGCAGCCGAGGCACCCGTCCACGCCGCACCTGGCGCACGCAGCAGCCGCAAGCGCCGGAGCGGGAGCGGGAGCAAAAGGCGGCGTCGACAGCTCCGGGCGCAGGGCGGGGGCCGCGGTGTCCCCGGACACGACGGAGATGAGAGCACGGAGGAAGAGGGAGTTCTCCTGCTCGGAGTTGGGGAGCTGGAACCCGCTGCCGCCGCGCTCCAGCCTTGGCACCATGGCGATGTGGAGTCCTGCGGTGGCGGGAGGCGGCGAGCGGGGAGGAAGGCAGGCGCAGGGCGGCAAGCGGGGAAGGAGGCGTGACGACGGCACGCGGCAGCCAGGGCGAGGCGTGCGGCGAGCAGTAGTGGCAGGCGGTGGGCTCGAACTGGCTGACCACCGGCGTGCACCGCCTCTCACCGGCGCCCGGCCTCTTCTTGTTCTTCTTTCGCGACGTCATAGAGCACTGGGCCGGAGCCTCCTCCGCCTCCAGCAAGTCGCGCTCCGTGGCGGTCCTCGGCAGCACGGCCGCCGGCGACGCCTCCTGCTCCGTGACGCCCTCTGCGCACGCCTTGGGCGCCTTGCGCTGCTGCATCGCCGACGCGCGGCCGGTGTGCCTTGCGCTGCTGCATCGCCGACGCTTGGAGGAGGTGCTGCGGGAGACGGCCAGCGCCCACCCCGTCCTCGCCCGTCCCGTCCACGCACGGCGAGCTCCAGCCTCCGAGCCTAGAAGTCGCCGAGGAGAGAGGGAGTGTGGGCTGGAGAGGAGAGAGAGGGAGTGTGGCTCGCACGTGGGTGGGCCTGGAGAAGATAAAGGCAGTTGGAGACACTGACTGGTGGACCATTTGCATGCAAAAGTGAGTGCCGGCGTCCCCAGCTGCCCCTCGGGTTGTTGGGATTCGCCTGATATCGCCGGCCGTGTTTTTGGATAAATCCGGCGCAAAACAAGTCTTTGGGGGTGTGGCTGGGAGCATTTTTTATTGCCGGCGGCCAAAAAGCGGTCTGGGGGGCGTCCTGGGGGCTCTAGTGGAGATGCCCTAAGACCTGAGACCCCAACCTTGCCACTTCCGGGTCTGGGGCACACACTGGTCCGGCGTGCTCTCAGAGGCAACCGCCGCCAACTGACACCGCTTCATCTTCAGAATTGTACTGATGCATCAACCTTGCTCGATCCAACTATCGTCGACGCCACCACGGCGCCCAACGACACCTCCTCCCTGCGCGCAAACAGCTGAACACATCGCGATCGCCACTGATACACCTCAGCGCCATGCTGCCAAGTACCACCAGCCGACACAGCTTGAAGCCCTTGGAGGATCTGTCGTGCGTAGCACCTGCCGACCAGGCATGACCAAGCGTAGCACTTGTCGGCCAGGCATGACTTGACATCTCCACCGAAGCTCCATGCAAGACGAAGCTGCTCCACAAAACGATGCTCCCAAGAGAGAAACGACACCGTAGTGCCGCCATTGTCCGGTCTGGAACACCAGATCCTAGGGTTTCCCCCGGAGCAATACAAGTGGGTCGACGGTAGTCACATGACGATGCCTTCATCAAGGTAACGACGTGGAACGCCGCCATCGCCCGTCGTCGGCTCGGTTTTCACTGGCAACTACGTCTTCCTGACACGCAGATGGTGCCAGATAACGGATCCCGAGATCCGAACACCCAGTCTCAGGCCGACCACCTCTGACGGAAGAGATGACCACCACCGTCGGCTGCATCGGTCAGAACAGATCTGATCGGAGGTGCCGCCGACGAAACCACCAGGCCCTCCACGCCGTCGTCGCCGATTTAAAGGCGGCATGCACGCCACCGCAGCCAAGCCGGCCGTCGCCGACCGCAGCCGCCGCCGCCGTCCGAAGGGCCATCCGCAGCGCCCACAACCCTGGCCTCCGCCGCGCCAAGCCGTCGCCGTCCGAGGACGGGCCGGCCTCCCGCCGCCTGCAGCCATCCGCCGCGCCGCAGATCCCAGATCGGTCGTGCCACCACACGCCTTGGGGTCCGCCCCACCCCGAAGACGCGCGAGAGAGGAGATCCCCCGCCACCGCCGTCGGGCCCCAGGCTTAGCCCGGCGGCGTCTTTCGACAGCGGCGGAGGGAGAGGAGGAGGGAGTTTGCGGCGGCGGCGGCTAGGTTTCTGGCCACCCGAGTCACCCTAGGGGGAGGACGACGCGGGGGAGTTCCTATGAGTTCCGTCGGGCCCCGGGCTTAGCCGGGGTTCCTACATGCGACATCAGCTTGGTCACTTTCATCGGCGGTCATCACCTGCCGATGGTTTCCAGCCGCTGCAAAATAACAGGAGAGGATCTCCTCCCTTCAGCATCTTCGAACCAAACTGGGCCATTCCGCGTAGTTTTTCAACTGCAGAGAATTCAGCTGGTGATTCTACAGCCGATGGCGGAAGCTTTGATCAAAGGCTTGCAACGCTAAGGAGCATCGGGGACTGCGTCAAGCGGCACGAGCTCAGGATGCTCTTAAGGGATCTGCACTCAAGGGGGAAAGTCCCCGTCTGCTACGCCTGGTGCGATCCTTCCCCGCAAATGCATGTAACCCAGGGTATCTCGATGGCGATCAACGTCAACAAGATGATTGAGGCTGGCTGCCAAGTCAAAATTCTGATGGCGGATTGGTTAGCTCGGATGGACCATGACATCGACGGCAAGGTCGGTGGCGATCTGAGCAAAGTGCGTGATGTTGGCCTATACAACATTGAGATGTGGAGAGCAGCCGGCACGGACCTCGATAGGGTCGAGCTCGTGTGTCTGTCGGATCAAATAAGCTGCAACGCAGACGAATTCTGGCCGCTTGTCATGGATGTCGGCAGAAAAAGCGATACGAAAAGAATAAAAAAATCGCTCCGCGTTCATCGCACGGATGATACAAGGGGCCATGGGAGCTTAGATCCCTACCTGTTTAGGGATTCCACTCCTGCCGAGATATTCCATCCTTGCTTACAGTGTGCCGGCATAGTGCTGTTTCACCACAAGGCGGACATATGGCTGCTCGACGTGGATCAGCGTGTTGCCCACATGTTAGCGAGACGATACCGCAACCGCCTGCAGATGAAAGATGGACCGGTTGCCCTGTTCCACACTGCCGCCAAATTTGCTCGAGTACCCAGAACATGAGGCATGGAATGATCCCAGATGGGCCATCTTCATGGAAGACGATGAGGAAAATGTCGGCTGTAAAATCAAGAAAGCCTTCTGCCCTCCAAAGGTTACAAAAGGCAACCCTTGCTTCGAGTACATAAAATGTATAATCTTCCCTTGGTTTGGAAAATTCGAGGTGGTTCGGAAGGAAGGGAATTGTGGTGCGACGTTCTTTAGCATGGAGGAGCTTACTGTTGCTTATGAAAGTGGCATTCTGCATCCCGCCGACATGAAAGATGCGCTTGAGAAAGCAATAAACATGATGTTGCGGCACATCAATGATCGCCTCAGAAGCAACACCGGAGGCAAAGAACTAGTGGAAGCAATGGAGCAGCGATTCAGCATACCGTGGTGACAAGACGTTCTTTAGCATGATTTTTTTTTCTTTTTTTGCTTGCACAAACAACCAGGGCACCCACCCAGTGGAAAACAAAATCGAAAAAATGAATAAAAGAATTGGTTAAAGATAACGGAGGCGGCACCACGCTAAGCGTATTAAGTCTTAAGTCGTGGATATTCATGTGAGCGCATGCGCCAGCACAAGGCTGCAAACTGAAGAGGAAACACTGCAGCAATTCTGATTGATGAAATGACAAACTGAAGAGGAAAAACACCGATGGACATATACATTAAACTATTGGTGAGAAAATGCATATTTTCTGCTATGTTGTTTTGCACAATAAACTTGCAGCAACGATTTAAAAAATGAGCATCGTGGTGTAAGAATTTATTAGGCAAGACTTAAAGATACAATAGAAACAAGTCTTGAATGTAAAAAGAGACAAGACTAAAGCGGAAAAAGAAGACTTCATTTCATGGTTCTGCATGAACTGACTGCTCACTGTAAACTCTGAATCTCAAACATGTTAAAACCGTTTTCGCTCATAAAGAGAAAGGGCTGTGAGATGGACTAAAACAATGGACAGAATTAACAAACTGCATAAACTGAACAAATGACTGAAGACACTTCGGTTTTCTTGAACCTATACAGATAAATACTAAGTGTGTTTTAGTGTGCTGGGGTGTAGCCACTACTTTCCCGTCAGAGATTAAGACGATAGTAGTTCCAGTTCCAACTAGTAAACATCAGAAAAGGGATAAAATGCAGCAATAAAAAAAAATGAGAGTTCAGATCAAAAGGTGCGGACCATGCTACCTAGTTTGTTTTGAATCAACACACATATCATGCAATTGAGGAAAAAAGACATGATTGAACCATTCGCTAGGTGGTTAACCAACCAAAAATATCCACTAAGGACTAAGGACTTACTGAAAGAATGATGACTCACATTGAACAGTGAAGGTCTGAACCATACAGAACAAAACTCTCGAGAGTAAAAGACTAAGCAATGATGCAAGAACTCCGCTGTGAAGCTCAAATGAAGGCTAAACATTCACTCAAATAAAAATGATGAGGAAATAAAAACTGATGAGCGAAGTGAGATGTAAGAGAGAGTGAAAATTATCTGAAGAAATAAATTAAAATCCAAACAATCGCTGAAAATAAAAATTGAAGAAATAACTGATAGACTGAACAGAAGTGGAAGCACTACTGTGAATCTCGCCTGATCACAAAGCGCACAGAAGTACTACAAATAATACTGAAGAAGAACGATATATATGACAAAAGTATGTATTGAAGGTCTAAAAAGACCTCTTTCCTAGGAGAAAATATGTGTAAATTGAGAAGGCTGAAGAATGCTAAATGAATAATAGTGAACAGAAAAGGGATTAAGACTTAAAGATAAACAATGAGGAACTAGAAAACTGAAGAATAGCTAGTCTGTGTAGCATGGAGAAACCCAATGGTAGGCTGCCATGCTTAGACTAAAGACAAAGAAAGAAAGAAACTAAAGAAAAAGACTGAAGAGCAAGGAAAAATGATGAGAAAATAGTAAAATGAAGAATGAGGAATATAAAACTGAAAGAAGCCTACTGACTGACAACAAAAAACCAATGAAAAAAATAGTGTGCTACAGCAAAATAGCGCCGACCTCAAAATATGCTATTAGCGTGCTATATCGCGCTATAGCGTGCTATTAGCGAGACGTTGTACACTGATATATATTTAGCGAGACAATTCTCAATATGCTATAGCGTGCTATTAGCGAGGTTATAACGTGCTATTTTTTTCAGTGCAAAAAACTGAGGAATGACTCGATATACACCGTACTGAACTGATTACTCAAATAATAACATAATAAAAGATTGATGAAATATGCACCATGAGACTGAAGAAAATACTGAATTAAGAATAATACTGAATTCTGCCAGTGCCAGGTTCAGTAAACACCAAAGCGTTCCATCGGTCGCTCCCCCTGAAGCCTGAAGCTGAAGGCTTTGCAACCTGAAATCAATGCACTCACAAGTTGGTGTGCGTTGTTCTCCGTCGAGAGACCTTCTGCTGTGTGTCAAATCATTACTATGGTGACTGCTGCTTTTACAGGAAAGCATCAGCATGCGATGATGTTCTATCGCATGAGATTATTTGGATGACAAGGAATGGTTTCATTTTCAAATGCATACAGCCCAGTTCATACAATTGCAGAAGAAAATTTAAGGATGAGCCTGGATGGCATGTTCATAGAGCTGCAGGAAGAACTATAGTCATTTTTAGGCTTGGGTCAGTCAAGGCCTTTCATTAGCTCATTGGAAGCCACTACCCCGCTTCTTTCAGCCTCCTTGTTTCAATTTTCATCGGTAGCATTATCTTCTTGTACCGTAATTTATAAAAAAAAGTGATATAAATACATGAAGTAGGAATTTCCAACTGTTTTCCGTAAATGGCTGCAAAAAACATCGCGCGGTGGCGCAAGGGCACAAATGAAGAGGACAAAGGGGCTGAGCGCAGAGGAGGGGTAAACATAGGGAGAAGCTCGCCGAACCTGTCTCATGGCCGGCGAGCTCGGTCGCTCGATTCTGCTCGCTCGCTGAGTTGCACTAGCCATCTATAAAACTAGCATCCGCTCAAAAAATATCTATAAAACTAGCAAGTACATGGTTCAGAAAATCTGACTTCTACTTTTTATAGATAAAAAAATGATATATTTGAAATGCTCACCGATTTAAAAAACATTTTTAAAAAAGCCGGGGGGAAGGCTGCTTATTTCTGTGGTGTCCAGCGCGAACTATGTCAGCTAGAAAACTAGCAAATGTTGGTTCAGGAAAAGCTACTTCCATTTTTTTATAGATAGAAAATTCATATTAAATAATCATTACGTATTCCAGAAAATGTTATTGAATTTTAAAAATTATTTGTAAATTAGTAAACAATTAGAAAAATGTCCATAAATCCGAAATTAGTTCGTAAATTTACAAAAAATATGTGAATTTGAAAATAATAGCCATTAACCTATAAAAAGTTTTTGAATTTCAAAATACTTGTGGGATTTAAAAAACCATGAACTTGAAATAATTTTAAAAAGGCATATTTCAACAAAGAAACAAAAATGAAAAGAAGTTCGGGAGTTTGAAAACAAATTCAATGATTTGAAAATTTTTGAAACTAAAAATTTGGAAAAACTTGGCAAGTAGAAACGTGCCCGGTACTTTTCAAAAGCAATGGACCGGAAATGGACCCTAATGGCGGACCCATTTCTGCTCTCTGGGCGCATGAGCGCGTTCTACCGTGAAGGCACTAATTGTCGCGTCATGTGAGAAATAGGTTCTTTGAGACTTCCTAGTGCGCGCACATAGGAATGTATTTGCTGCACTCACCCTTGAGATGCTACCTGTGCACCGAATATTGTAGATATTTTAAAATACATAAAACTACATTAAAAATCGAGCACATTGACACAATATCAATGTATATTGTCACAAATTTTTAGATTAAAATTTGTTCGAGATACAAAAATGACAAATTTGACATCAATTTGATAATGTTCCAAATCTAAGGCAGACTTACATTATGACCTATTTAAGCCTAGTTCTTTTGGGCAATTCTCCCAGAATCTTGAGAATCGGCTCTCCACCCAGCTTCTCCCAGAATCTTGTATCCATATGTTTTAACAATCCTAGTTGTTCACATCCTAACTAGTTAGGATTGTTAAAAAAAATATGGGTTCAAGATTCTGGGAGAAGCTGGGTGGAGGGTCAATTCTCAAGATTATGGGAGAATCGGCCAAAAGAACTGGGCATTAGTGTCAAATTGGTCATTTTTTGTTCTCTAATCTATATTTTAAACTTTGATTTGAAATTTTATGAGAACATAGATTGATGTTGTGTGAATGTGCTATTTTTCTGAATTTTCCAAACATGTGCTACACAAGTTTGGTGCACTAGTTGCACAAGCCTTGGTGCTCTCGATATTCTCCGCCCCGCATAGTACTTGTTGTCTAGGAGAGCAAACGCATAGGGGCCACACACATATGGGCAAGTCCATTTCATGATTTTCTTGTTCTTTCTTCCAGACGTGGTTTCCTAGTTCTTTGGTTAGGTCTGCTCATTTTAGTCAGTTTTCGCGTCTGTTTGCCCCATAATCGGCTACACCCAAACTTACGAAACAATAAAAATGTTCATGAATTTTCAAAATGTTCACAATTTTGAAAAAATATAAATGGAGTCACAAACTATGTTCATGAATTAAAAAAATGTTCACCAATTTGTAAACATATTCGAGGATTCAAAATATTGTCAATGAATTCGAAAATATTTTCCTATTCACAAAATGTTTGTAAATTTAAAAACCATTTCCAAATTTAATAGTTTTTGCAAATTTGAAATTTTTCCATTTATTAAAAAATGTTGGTGAATTTGAAAAGGTATTCATGAATTAAAAAATTCCTTTGGATCCAAAAAGTTCTCGCAAACTTTTAAAAATGTTAGCCAAATTTTAGAAGTATTTATGAGTTTTGAAATGAGAAAAATAAAATAAAAACGAAAATGAAAAACCTAAAAGAGAACACTGAAGAAGCTGCTCTCGGAATGTAATAGAACCTTTTGAGAAACGGCAAGGGGACTCTTTATAGTTGGGCCGGCCTATTCATCCTTAGGGTCATGCTTTACCTCGCAATTCATCAACCTATGCGGGGAATAGGATTGCCAATGGTACTACGCACGCCCCATGGCGGAAAGGGGGCACTTGCGTACCCATGGAGAACTAAACTAGTGTTATATGGGCCGGCCAATTTCTAGGTTTTCCTTCCTATTGGTTTTGAGCAGGCCTTCCCTGAATCAGTCCTTCTTTTCCTTTTGTTTTTCTAACTTTATCCTTTTATCCCTTTTCTGCTTCCTTTTACTTTTCCCTTTTTATTTTCCATTTTACTTTTCAATTTTTTCTCTGAATTTTAATTTTAAAATACCTGATTTTTCTTATACTTCAAAGCACCTTTTGAAAACTGGGAACAACTTCAAAATTCATGCAATTTTTCCAATATTTGAAAACAGAAATCCAAGTGCATTATTTCAAATTCTTGAATATTTTTAATTTTGAAACATTTTTGAAATTTGGGAATATTTAAAAATCCATTAATACATTTTTTAGTTTGGAAAATCATTTTTAATCGAATGATTTTTAAAATTTGTGAACACGTAGTAATATTGGACCATCTTTTGAAATCTTGAAAATTTATTGAAATTTCCAATAGTTTTTAAATAGGTAAATATTAATTTAAATTTAGAATGTATTTTTGAAATTTGAAACATTTTTTGACATAGGTAAATATTGTTTTAAATTCAGAATATTTTGAAAATTATTCAATTTTTTGGAAAATTCAGATCATTTTATGAAATAGCATATATTTCGAAAAATTGACCTTTTTTCTAAACAAATTGGTGCATTTTTTAAATTATAAAACTTTCTAATCTTTTTGGAACAATATTAAAAAATTGTAAAAGAATTGGAAGAAAAAAGGAAACCAAAGAAGGGCCCATGCCCTCTACTGGGCCTGCCCAAAGAACATGCGAGGAACAAGAGTTCTCGACAAGCCTTTTTATTGTGTTATAAAGCTCATTGGCAAAACCTATCATGTGCTCATGAGGCCATGTATAAGGTCGCGCCATATGTGGCTAGGACAATCCCATGATCTGAGATGTATTCCACAATTTTATGGACTTTGATGAATAAAACTTGGCTTTTCCTCTAAAAAAATGTATATGGTGGCGCCAAGGATCATAAGCCCAGCCATTTTGGTCGAGGGAGAAAATTCATGGCTCCTCCTAGCCAGTGATGCTAGATTTGATAGCTGGTGCTCTCGTTAAAAAGCAGCAGGTTTGACGTGAGAGAATCAGTGCGCCTCAAAGCATTGAAGTGTTGGAGATTGAGGCTCTTATACAAACTCTAGGCACTGCTAAAAAAATACAAACTCCACGCATTTATTTATTTATAATCTATGCAATGAAGATGGCTTAAATGCTATTTCTCATTTACTTAAAGTATATGGCAGGCGCTTGCCTCGCGAGGTGGGCCCTCAAGCGGGCAAGACTTTTCCTTTAGGTTCTCTGTTTTGGCATTTTTTTTTCTACTTTTTTTCTGTAATTCTTTTGTACGGTTTTGAAACGTTTGACCACGAAAATACCAGTAAATAATCAATGTGAATAGTTCTATTTATAATCTAGAAGTTTCTATATACATGTTTCCGTAATCATAAACTAGATATGATTGTTAAGATATTTGTTTGATTTTATGGTTTAGAGATCTCTACAATGCTATTTTTTCAAGAAACTCTACCATGTTATTTAAGATCACTAAAGTATACATGAGAGGTGCCACACTAGCTAGCTTATATTTATTTTTTAAATGATTCATGGACGGTTTCCATTCCAAAACACAGCTTTGATCTAGCACAATACAAGCGTATTGTGTAATAATATACATTACAATTGTATAAAAAAAGGAAAAGTGTAACTAAGAATTAGCATCATCGTTGTGTTTTCTGGCGGAAACCAAAGTTACGTGGTTTAATATGTTTGTTTTGGAGAAAACCAATGGTATATGGGTTAACTATGCTAACTACATAAAGAGACAATTGTAATGAACAATTAAGATAATATAATGATAAAAAAACAACTTTTATAAATATTACAAATTTTTAGCATAAATTAAATTTATTGTAAAGCTCTTACGTAAAGACACAAGGATTTTCTTCCAACTCGCAGTGTCTCTTTTGAATTCACTATACGATCTCACCTCCACTACAGAATCCAGCTTAGTAGTAACGCTGAAGATTAGCATATCTTTGGAAGTTATTTTTGTAGGAGGAATCCTCTCAGCATCTCTGACCCCCATTAAATTTTTCATTAGTAATAGTATTCCAAAAACAGGGCCAAGAGAAGCAATAGTTTCACACATTCCCATAAAAATGTCTAAAACAGTCACGTACATTTCCAAATTTTACCCAAGTAGTATGTAGTTTTCCAATTGCCTGGTTATCTAAAGATCACCCCTGAACCTTAAACATAGCTCGAGTACTAAAAATGTTGAAATCACTGAACTGCCTTACTTGGCAACCTTATAAAATAGCAGTTTTTCCATGACTCTTGGCCCTCCGTTGTCAAAACTCAGTTTCATCAACTGTCCAAATTTGATCCTAACCACTTCCATTGGATTGGCTTGCTCAGAACAAACACATTTTTGGAATTATCTATCCACAACACCCCAAGTCCTTAAGCAGCATATCCCACATACTTGGGAACATGTTTCATTTGCTTTAATCAAGTGCAGTCAACAGTATATGAGGTTCTTTTCCACATATAGCGCAATGACCAAAGATTTCACTCCTTAGTAGTGTGTCTGGTATGCATACTTTACCGCAAGGTTGCCTATTGAATCGACCATTGTGTTAACCTCCAACATAGATCCATGTACATTCCCACATTTACCAAACTCTTTGTTCATGTAATGTGGCCTTCCAAAATTTTCAGAACTCTCCACATAATGACCACCACAGCTCCTAGGTAAACCACCATACCCTCCCGCAGAGCTTTTCCCTTTCTCGGCTAGACCGGTAGATGAGATTTTGGGCTGCCCTTCTTGACCAGACGATCCAGGGGCAACAAACATCAAATGATTGTTTTGAGCAAACTAGGAAAGCAAAGTACATAGGGACTGTTGTTGTTGGAGGAGATCCATTGTCATGACATGAGCCCCATGTCCACCTTGAACCTGATCGGAAGAGGCAGAAGTCACCCAAGGACCTCCAACTTCCAGACCACCAATAGTCAAAGTTCGAGCACTACCCTGATTACCAGCCCCCTCCCACCACCAATAGCTTCCTTATCAACAAAATTTCCCCCTCCTTTGTTCGAAGAATTTTCCTAAGGAGTTTGGGGCAAATCGTGTCTAGAAATATCGCTCTAGAAGAATAACCATAATTTTTCCTTGGATACTGAAAACCTCCCCTACCCCCTCTATCAAATCTACCCTGACCTCTGTTACCACCATAATTCCGGCCATATTAACCTCGTCAGGCAACAGCAGGGAGAGGAATCCTAGCTCTTTACCAGTGTTAAAACCACCTCCTTCATAAAGAAAGGGGGTCAAGTCATCTCAGAATCTAAATGCAAAGGAAAGCGTATTTCCTTGATACACCTCCAACCCAATATCCTTTGGACCCTCTAGGGTAAAAAATATTGCATCCTACAGGGAGAAGGCCCTTTAGAAAGTTTTGGGTCTATCTAACAATCGTCCGACTTTCATTTTGCTCTCGCTCAGTTCTAATTAAAACCTTTGTGGAGTCAAGAAATTTTGCTCCAAAATCAACATCCCATCCAGCCAACAAGATGAAATATTGCATCCACTCAAAACCTACTTTTCACATGCTTCATGCTTTCTTTGCAGAAATTTTCATTGAAATGAAAAATGAGCAAACAGAGCCGAGGGTATCTTCAACAAGGATCCTCATACCGCTCACATCCGTCCGGATCGTGTTGTCCGGACATGTTTCGCCATCTGACGCAGCCCTGCATATGCCTGCACACTTCTCGGGACATCCTTCTTCCCACAAACTGGAACTAAACCGAGGGGACTTGGCGGGCGTCCGGACCGCTGCCACACAGGGTCCACCCAAAACCTTCTCTCTCGCCGATGCTCATTCCTGCATGAAATGGTCAGTACCACTCTAGACCGTCAGTGATGCATTCATGTCGGCCCAGAGCCGACGCAACCTCTCACTTGAGCTGGCATTGAAGCAGCACGCCTGTAGTGAGTGTCGCCCATGTAGCATACTGATGCACACGGCTGCTCTCCACATTCAAACGTCACCCGTCCATCTGCCTCCCTACCTCCATTAAACACATGTGATTTCCAAGGAACATACTCCAGCGCTCGCATGCAACGCCACCCATCTGTATGTTTGTCTGTCGGCATTAAACACCTCGTCTCTTGGCCTAACATCTGCCCACTATTTAAACATGGCCCGGACCAGCAACAAGTGCATCCCACCTCGACTCCTTATTCTCCTCTCTACACCACACCCACTAGTGTCTCGAGCTTGGGATAGCCTACCAGACGGATAAAAGTAGGAGCTCTCCGCCGTTGCTTCCGGATGGCAGGCCCACTGAGCATGCCGGATAAAGGCTGGCATGTCAGCGAATTCTCTGGATCCAGGATAGCTTGACCATGAAATCCGCTGCGAGCGATGGCGGCTCTGCATTGTATAGACGGAGAATGAAATGGACAACATCACCAACGACGTCGCGAGCTCCACGCTCAGCTTATTCAGGGACCCAACAATTCCTCGCCTTTTATATATCATTTGATAAATACCTCCAGTCACCATAACATTGAGTGGGAATCACTCGGTCACGCCCGCCACCGATAGTGAGGAAGAGTAGAACATGGGAGGCTGCTGCCGCTTGGATCCCAAGAAGCCCACTGTCAC
Organism: Triticum dicoccoides; assembly: GCF_002162155.2. Lineage (NCBI taxonomy): Eukaryota > Viridiplantae > Streptophyta > Magnoliopsida > Poales > Poaceae > Triticum > Triticum dicoccoides. The sequence continues at coordinate 102,540,574 of NC_041383.1, forward strand.
CATCTTTCCGGGACGCACAAGCGGTGAGCTTGCCCTCTTTGCGAAGGTAGAGGCGACTACTCTTCCCCTCCCAATGAAGCTAAGCTTGGCGGGCTCATCATCCTCGGCCAATTAGCTTGCGCACTTCGCGGAGGCAGAGGCTATTCTAACTTCTCCATGACTTATAGTTATACCCCCCTTGATATAATCCAGAGCATTATTAAAACAAGAAAACTATGCAACGAAAGCATAATCTGTCTAAAATAGAACAATCTGTAATGATCTGAACAAATGTCATACTTCTGTAACTCCAAATATTCTGAAAAATTAGGACAACAAGGGAAATTTTTATATCAATCATTTGTAAAACATTCAGATCAAAATAATGTTCTAGTGATTTTTAAAAATTTCTGGGTGAGCGCAAAAGTTTCTGTTTTTTCATAGAATCAAGTCAACTATCAACCAAATCACCCCAAAGGCTTTACTTGGCACAAACACTAATTAAAACATAAAACACAATCATAAAAGTAGCATGATTGTGTCAATACACCAAAAATATAAATAAATGCAAAAAAATAAGATAACTATTGGGTTGCCTCCCAACAAGCACTATTGTTTTACGCCCCTAGCTAGGCGTGAGGCATCGTTTCAAGTGTTGTTATCCTTGGGTTTCATTCCTAAATCCTTTTAAATAAATTATTCAAAAGCTTCTCTTATTAATTACCTATTTTCATGCTTTAGTTTTCTAGTAGGGGAACTTAAATAGTTGAAGGGACTTTGTTTGGTAATTTTAACATTCATAACTTCAAACTCCGAATCATCACCATGGAGATCCTCATATAAAACATGCATTTCATCATCAATAGGATCCCTAGCCATGCTTTCAAACCATTCTTCACTAAATCCTTTCATCAATTCCTTTAGCCATCCATTCAAATTTATCACAAGTATTGTGGTACAAGATCAGCACAAGGAACTCTCTTTCTAATATTTCACCATAAGCAAAATAATCATTGGATTTTCCGACCTACGTATAGTGTAATTATCATGAAGGATCTCTTCTATAGGAGGATTATCAATATTTATTTTATAAAAGGCAAATATGTCTCTAACTTCTCAAATTATATAGTCAAATTCATGCATAAGGATAATGGTGGCAATTTTGTTGGGAAGTTCGAAGAATATCTTCTGTAAAGATGGATGAATATGCAAGAATTTCCTTTCTAACTTAAGCACAAGCCTATCAATAGCATCCATATAGCAATTTGTTCTGTCAACAATAGACCCTTTGATTAAAGTTATTGCTCCTATGCAATTAAAGAATTCCTGAATGGTATGCTTCCCAATAATATTCCCACTACCCACATGATAAATTTTAGTTTTAAAGACAGTGGGGTTTTCATCACAAGGAACTTCATTCTCAAGAGTATCATTATTAAGATCAATTAATTTAGGTTTTCTTCAAGAGACTCACTAGTACTATCTTCAGTAGAACTCTCAAGGATAACTTTCTCAAATTCAGACATGATAGCAATTTCAAGCAAACGAGCAAACAAAAGTTTTGTGTTTTTGTATTTTTTATGAGAAGTGGGGGAGATGAAAATGAGAGGCAAGGGCAAATAAAAAGGAAAAAAAGTAGAGCGAGTAGATGATAGTTTGTGTGAAGGTACTTGATAGGTTTTGATGATGTCTCCCCGGCAACAACACATGAAATTCTTCCTGCTACTTGTGAGCTGCGTTGGGATTTTCCCTGAAGAGGAGAGAAGATGTAGTACAATAGAGATAATTATTTCCCTCAGTGAGAACCAAGGTTAATCGAACCAATAGGAGAATCATGCAAAGCCTCATGAACAACACCTCCACAAACAAAAGCAAATACTTGCACCTAACGGGCTAGAGTGTTGTCAGTCCCCTTGAACTCGTTAATTGCAAGAATCAAATCTCGTAGTGGTAGATATGTAAATTACAAAAAAAAGAGAAAGAAATAAAATTGCAGCAAAGGAATTTTGGATTTTTTATATATGATTAAAGTAAACCCGGGGCCATAGTTTTCACTAGAGACTTCTCTCTCAAACACATAGCATATGGTGGGTGAACAAATTACCGTTGGGCAATTGATAGAAAAGCGCATAGTTATGACGATATTCAAGGCAATGATCAAGTATATAGGCATCACGTCCGAGACAAGTAGACTGAGTCATGCCTGCATCTACTACTATTACTTCACCAATCGACCGCTATCCAACATGCATCTATGGTATTAAGTTCATAAAAACAGAGTAATGCTTTAAGCAAGATGACATGATGTAGACAATGTAAACTCAATCAATATGAATAAACCCCCATTGTTTTACCCTTAATGGAAACAATACAAATACGTGTCTTTCCCTTTCTGTCAGTGGGATATAGAGCACTGCAAGATTGAACCCATCACAAAGTACCTCTCCCACTGAAGATAAATCAATCTAGTTGGCCAAACCAAATGGATGGATCGAAAAGAAATACAAAAGTATAACAATCATGCATAATAAAGTTCAAAACAGACTTAATTACTTCTCATGAATATTCAGATCATAAACCCACAAATCATTAGATCCCAGAACACACACCACCAAAGAAGATTACATCAGATATAACTCCAAGAATACCGAGGAGAACATGGTATTGAAGATCAAAATGAGAAAAGAAGGCATCTAGCTACTAGCTATGGACCCGTAGGTCTGTGGTGAAATACTCATGCATCATCGAAAGGCAGCAAGAATGATGTAGAAGCCCTCCGTGGTCGATTCCCCCTCCGACAGAGTACCGCAAAACGCCTCGAGATGGGATCGCGGAAGAACAGAAGCTTGCGGCGGCAGAAAAGGTGTTTCAGGTGGCTCTCTGTTGGTTTGGGAATATTTCCGAATTTATAGATGTGAAATTAGGTCAAGGGGTGCTAGGGGGCGGCCACAAGCTTGAGCCCCCCCCCCCCCCGGCAGGCCCTGTGAGCTTGCCGCTCACTAGTAGCTCTTCTGGCCTCCTCCAGAACCTTCTAGGTTCCCTTCTGATTCACAAAATCATCGTAAAGTTTTATCGTGTTTGGATTTCGTTTGGTACAGTATTTTTGAAAAGCCAAAAACAAGCAAAAATCATGAACTAACACTATGCACTGCACTGGGTTAATAGGTTAGTCCCAAAAAATGACATAAAATAGCATATAATTGCATATAACTAAAAACATCCAAAATTGATAATATAATAGCATAGAACAATAAAAAATTATAGATACGTTGGAGACGTATCAATAGCCTAGTCCACTATAGTTTAGCTGAAATAGGTCAAAAATGTAATGAGTATGCTCCGGTTTAGATGAAAATCATCCGGTTTAATGTTATCTAAGTTTGAATGAAAGTTGTCAAGTTTGTTTAAATTTGCATCAATGCGACTGGACATTTGCGACTAGCTTTGGATAACCGGCTCCCATATCAGTGTCCACACATGGGTACAGTGTACGATTGGAGGATCAATGTTGGAGATGCTCTGAGAGCTCTCGGACGCGTTTGGTAGATTGCATACCCCTCAACCAGGCCCGCTGTATGCAACTTTATTGGCGTTGGGATCTTTTGGTTATATGCAAACATTGTTGGGCCTGCACGACACAGTTCTTAAATCACCCTTTTGCATGTATCGCTGGGAACAGCCAAATTGACCGTTTCCAGCGAGCCAGACCTAAGCTATGCTTTGGAGCGCACATGGGTGGCTCTAGGCATACGTGGTTGTAGGTGGTTTGCAAGTATTTTTCTCTAACCACCTCCTTAATCTCATTCATCCCATCTACATAACCGTGCTTCGATTCGAAATAAGTGGTACATGAAAAAGATGCACCTCGATGTTCTGATTCCATTCACGCGATCACACCGTAGTTTCGTTCACTCTATATGTTGAATTTCATGTTCATATTTAGAGCCTTTTTGGACGAATTTTGACAAATTCGTGACACATAGTCGATCGTTTGAAATTTCCTTTGAGAAATAGTTTCACCTCGCTGCTTGACATGACTTTCGTGTTGTGCCTTTTTGTTTCGCAAATCATAGACGAGTAGATATGTGACCAGTGTACTATAATATGCATGTCACCCTCCTAATCTCCTTCACTAGTCTGTTCTAATCAACACAACTGTGCTTCGATTCGATATAAGTTTTAGACGAAAAATATGCACATCGACTTTGTGGTTCCATTCAGGTGATTGGTTTGTGATTCATTGACTGTAAATGTTTAATTTTGTGTTTATGTTTGAAGCTATTTTGGATGATACTCGACAAATTCATCGCGCACAGTCGACCGTCTGAATTTTTCTTTGACCAGTAGCTTCATTTGTATGTTTCACACAACTTCTATGTTGTACGTATTTTATTTAGGGATTGCAATGGGTAGGGTATTGGTGGGTACAACCTCCTTCTACCCAAACCCATACCCACAGAAACCTTCTATACCCACCCACTTCAATACCATGGGCATACATTGACACCCATGCCCATACCCATCGGGTATCTTATGCTCAGTGGGTATCCATTGGGTACAATGTATGGCATTTAAAATTTTCAAAAGTAGAGCAATGAGTCCAAAATTCAAGTGACGATGGGCAAAGCAGTATAGCACATATGCGGCCTCCCCTGATAGGTGGCCTCTTGGAGGAATCAAGCGAGTATGAGCAATGGTTGGTGGAAGCCTGATGCAGTGGGAGGCGGCAACGGGAATCGGGAATCGCTGACCGAGAGATGAACATGGGTTTGGTGACGATGAGTCAAGATTTCATTGTTTCGAGGAGACACATAGGACGTAGGAGGAGTGACTAGCAAGTGCCTGTGTTCTTGTGAGCTGTGGCCAATTTAGAGGATACGAGATCTAGGGTTGGGCCATAAGAGTAGGATGTCGAACCCACATATCATAAGAGCTATTTTCATTTATTAATATTTTATGGATACTCATTGGGTTATGATGAGGACATCAATACCATTGTTACACCCACAGCCCCTGCTGCTATACATACTGGACCAATTAATAGAGCTCGCGCACGCCAACTAAATTACCAGGTACTTTCGTTTCTTGGTAATGATTCTAATGTTCATGAGAATATGATGCTGCCTAAATTGGATACATTTGTTTTGCTTACAAATGAAGGGCCTAGCTTGGAGAAGGATGAATATTGGAGCAAGAGAAAGCATGGAGATGATGGCATGCGCAAGGGGAACAAGAACGGAGTTACGAGTGATGATTTCAGGTCTTTGAAGCCACCATAACGAGTGCATGAAAGTCTTGGACGAAATATACAAGATGCCACTTCATAAATTTCGTCCAGAGGCTATTATAGGTGTTGGGTCACCTTTTTATTGGGCCAGGCCCATGTAATTTCGAAATACATTAGTATAGGCTATTTTTAGAGTCCGTATGTGTGGGGAAACAAGAGATAGGGTTGATTTCGGACCCCTCCACCAAGGGCCACGAAATTCCCCCTCTCTTCCTCCATATATACAGCCCTTAGGGCACCGTTTAGACTTTGGGTTTTGTTTAGATTAAAAGTTTGCCATAGCTGCAACTTCGCGTACTTCGTTTGTGTTCAACGACCAGACAAAGGCGTCACAGAACCCCACCTTGATCAATAAAGCTTTCATCTTATATTCGCAATATCCAGATTGCAATCTCAGTTTCTTGCTTGTTCTTCGTTTGCTCGCAGGAAACAGACCCTCATGGTCAGGTTGATCGTGCTCCGGCGTAGTCAATAACCTCTCGGAGTTGGTTTAGCGATTGCTAAGGCGCGACGTCCTCGCACGTTCGTAGTCGGATCGTCAAAGTCGACTTCCCCCAAAGCGATATCCATCATCTCATCGAAAGACGGGACACCTTTGCCTCTATCAAGTGGTATCAGATTTTCAGGTTGCTCGGTGAGATTTTACAGTTTTTCGTAGTTTAGATTGAGTCTGTTCTTCAAACCTATAGTCCACGAAAAAGCCAAAAAAAATTAGGGTTAGTTCATCCCATCCGAAACAATCTGAGCCTTTGCATAATCTTTTCTGTATTTGCTTTGTTGAATTTGCGGTTGCATCGTCGTGTCAAGTTGCTGGTCTTAGCGTCTAGTCTTTTAGAGTTTCGAGTTCTGGTCACAAGTTGTCACGCCGCCACCGCACTATCATCATCGCCCCTGCCACCTACCACCACCGCTCCGAATCCGTATCCATATACCACCACCACTCCGTGTCCATATACCACCAACGATCCATATCCATATACTACCACCGCTACCACCGCCGCTGCCATATACCACCACCATATATCCACCACCAATCCGAGTTCTTTGCATATTAGGTTTGTTTTCGAGATTCATCTAGTTTCCGATTTGTTTTCCTTGCCGGAGTAGGTTTCGGAAAAAAAAGAGACTGGAAACCACCCTCCGTTTAGGCCCAAAATTTTCCGAAAACGCATTTTTCGAAAAAATTTCTGGCTATCCTATTTTTAGGTGTTTCTGAGTGTTTTGAGACACATGCCATTATAGGAGGTTTTTTTTGACCCGTTTCCAGTTTTTGGGTCCGGGCAGTCAAAAAAACAAAAAAAAAATTGGTCGAAAAAATTTCGTGCCCATCCTGTCAGTTTGACCTAGGAAGAGTTTTGAGACACTCGCCATTATAGTGATTTTTCGCAAAAAAGGAAAAAAAGCATCGCAAAAAAAAGAGCGCAAAAAAAAATCCAGAGTGTGCTTTTCCCTTGTTTACGTGCAGCGCTGTGATTTTGTTAGTGTTCTAGGCTCGCGTCTCTAGCACGGTCTAGCCTAGGACCAGCACAGTACCGTCATTGAGCGTTTATTCAACTTTGCATCTCTGAATTGATTTTTGCTAACCCCTTTTGCTACCATATTATAAGCCTTCCCAGCTCCACATACATCTACGTCGTGCGTTTGACTCTCCCTGGTAATCGCTCTATCCAAGCTTTGAGAGTTTTTACTACAACAGTTGCCGATCACCACCTGCTGCTGGGTAAGAACTGGTAAGAATTTGAGATTTGCTTGACGGGTTTGTGATACACCACCACCACTTCTTAGTAGTCTGTAGGATCATATTCTTGTGTGGTTTTATTTGCTGCTAACCATGGTAGGAGCACAAGGCGATGAGACTGATTTGGAGAACCTGACGAACAAACAGCTACATGATAAATTTCGGCAAATGATAAGTGGACAGGTGCAAGATGTGCTAAACAGATTTGACGAGGCCATGGAAAAGATAGATGGCATTGAGAAGATGTTCGAAACAAAACTTGATATCAAGTTTAATGAATTGCTCGCGCGTTTACCACCACCACCGCTGGCTGCACCTATCGCACCTCTGCAACACCAACAACAACGCCTCCTTCCGAATCAGTATGGACGAGCGAAGCGTGTTCCTATTGAGGATGGCCAAACTTCTGGTGCTGCTGTTCCTGTTGTTGATGCTTCTTTGGCTCCTGCTACTGCTACTGCTGGTACTCAGGAGGATGATGAGTATGCGGGCGATTATGAGGATGAGGTTGATCAAAATCAGAACTATGTGCACCCGCCAGCACCACCACCAGCAGGTTGACCTCAGGTATATATATTCGTAATGGTAGGCCTGCACCACCACCTCAGGTACGAGATGATGTCCATATTCCTAAACTGAAATTGAATATTCCACCATTTGAGGGTAGATATGTTCCTGATATATATCTTACTTGGGAATTAGAAACTGAACAACGATTTACATGTTTACAATATCCTGAGGAGAGACGGGTTGCTGCTGCTGTTTGTGCTTTCACTAGTTTTGCATGTGTAAATTTCTTAGCCACTTTTGGAGATGTTTATGGGCTAAGTTGGGGACTAAACTGCTTTTTAGTACTACTTGTCACCCCCAAACTGATGGACAAACTGAAGTAGTCAATAGAACATTGTCTACTATGCTTAGGGCTGTTTTGAAGAATAATAAGAAAATGTGGGAGGAATGCTTGCCTCATATTGAATTTGCTTATAATCGTTCATTGCATTCTACTACTAAGATGTGCCCTTTTGAAGTTGTGTATGGTTTCCTACCTCGTGCACCTATTGATTTGTTGCCTCTTCCATCTTCGGAGAAGGTTAATTTTGATGCTAAACAACGTGCTGAATTTATTTTAAAAATGCATGAGTTAACTAAGGAAAACATTGAGCGTATGAATGCTAAATATAAACTTGCTGGAGATAAGGGTAGAAAACATGTTGTGTTTGCACCTGGAGATCTTGTTTGGTTACATTTGCGTAAAGATAGATTTCCTGATTTGCGCAAATCAAAACTAATGCCACGTGTTGATGGTCCCTTTAAGGTGTTAGAGAAAATAAATGATAATGCATACAAACTTGAGCTGCATGCAGATTTTGGGGTTAATCCCACTTTTAACATTGCAGATTTGAAGCCTTATTTGGGTGAGGAAGATGAACTTCCGTCGAGGACGACTTCATTTCAAGAAGGGAAGGATGATGAGGACATCAATACCATTGTTACACCCACAGCCCCTGCTGCTATACATACTGGACCAATTACTAGAGCTCGCGCACGCCAACTAAATTACCAGGTACTTTCGTTTCTTGGTAATGATTCTAATGTTCATGAGAATATGATGTTGCCTAAATTGGATACATTTGTTTTGCTTACAAATGAAGGGCCTAGCTTGGAGAAGGATGAATATTGGAGCAAGAGAAAGCATGGAGATGATGGCATGCGCAAGGGGAACAAGAACGGAGTTACGAGTGATGATTTCAGGTCTTTGAAGCCACCATAACGAGTGCATGAAGCCTTGGACGAAATATACAAGATGCCACTTCATAAATTTCGTCCAGAGGCTATTATAGGTGTTGCGTCACCTTTTTATCGGGCTAGGCCCATGTAATTTCGAAATACATTAGTATAGGCTATTTTTAGAGTCTGTATGTGTGGGGAAACAAGAGATAGGGTTGATTTCGGACCCCTCCACCAAGGGCCACGAAATTCCCCCTCTCTTCCTCCATATATACAGCCCTTAGGGCACCGTTTAGACTTTGGGTTTTGTTTAGATTAAAAATTCGCCACAGCTGCAACTTCGCGTACTTCGTTTGTGTTCAACGACCAGACAAAGGCGTCACAGAACCCCACCTTGATCAATAAAGCTTTCATCTTATATTCGCAATATCCAGATTGCAATCTCAGTTTCTTGCTTGTTCTTTGTTTGCTCGCAGGAAACAAACCCTCGTGGTCAGGTTGATCGTGCTCCGGCGTGGTCAATAACCTCTCGGAGTTGGTTTAGCGATTGCTAAGGCGCGACGTCCTCGCACGTTCGTAGTCGGATCGTCAAAGTCGACTTCCACCAAAGCGATATCCATCATCTCATCGAAAGACGGGACACCTTTGCCTTTATCAGGTTACCCACGGCACAATTTCGTACTCATGCCCTACCCATACATTTTGCAAGTATGGATGCTCATTACTCATGGGTACAAAATCTTTCCAAGTCTTGCCCATGTCCACAATTTTCGGGTAGGGTACTTGCGGGTACCCGTACCCATACCCATGGGCACAACTATCATCCCTAATTCTATTTCGACGGTCGTAGATGAATACGTATACATCTCACTAGTCCCTTCTAATCTCCCCGGTGTACTATACAACGGTGCTTTGAAAGTGATGTCATGTGTGTGTGTTGTTCATGCGAATGTGTGTGCGCGCGCACATGTGTTGTCCATGCGAACGTGTTGGTGTGCTGGCGCGTGTGTGTTGTTCATGTAAACGTGTATGTGCGCTGTCACGTGTATTTTGTATTCTAAGAGCAACTCCAACGGGCCGACCCAAACGGATGGCGATTTCGTCCGCTTTTTGTCCGTTTGGATCGGCCAAACGGACACGGATGCCTGCTTTCGCATTTGGATCGGCGCGTGCGCCCAACACTGGCCTGAGACCCATTTTGACGGCACCAAAGAAAATGAACGCATGCATATTAAAAAATAGAGAAACATCATTAATTAAACATTAAAGCCGGCCACGAAGGCCGGCGAGAGTCCACGCATCCACATTTGCATTTAAAAAAAAACAGCCTAAACTACGAGGCGGCGCGCTGCCCTAGGCGGCGGCGTCATCATCCTCGGGGTCCGTGAGGTTGATGAGCGTCGGAGCCGGCCCGGCCCAGGCGAACGTCATGTTCCATAGTGCTGTCATGTCGGGTTGTGCCGGCGCAGGCAGTGCCGGGGCGGGG
>NC_041383.1:102551249-102564215 GCF_002162155.2 Triticum dicoccoides
TGCAGCCGCGGCCTGGCGCGCCTCCTCCTCGGCCTCACGCTGATCCTCCTCGAGGTCGCGCTCGAGCATCTCCTCGTGCTCGCCGCGACGACGCTTCTCTGCCAGCCGGCGCTGGCGCCACATCTCGAGGTACGCCTGCTCCTGTGCCGGGGTCGCCCCCAGCCAAACCGGTGGTGCGGAACCCACTCACGCACCACTCCATTTCAGGAGAAGCGCGCGAAGGGCTCGGGCTCGGGCTCCGGCTGCGGCTCCGGCTTGATGGGGGACGGCGGGGCCACCGGCGGCACCACGTTGTCGCCCGTCGCGGAGAGGGCAAGGGCCTGCGTCATTGCCGCCTCGTACCAGGCCTCCTCTTCCGCCTCCGCCACCTCCGCTCTGCGCCGCTCGTCCTCCTTGCTCTCCCGGTAGACGGCTGCAAGGGCCGCCTGGTAGACGTCCTCCGCCGCCTGGTCCTCCTCGCGGACGACGAGCGGCATTGGCGGCGACCTCCGGTCGACCTCGCGCACGTCCCGTCGCCTCGCCTCCTCGTGCTCGAAGGCGAACCACGTCGCCCAGTTGGGCGAGTTGGTTACGTAGGCCTTGTCGAGGCGCTGCTCCGGCGTCAGCAGCGCCCGCCGGCGCCGCACCTCCTCCGCGTGAGCACGAGCCGTCCACGGCGCCGCCGGCACTGGGATCCTATCTGGATCCAGATGGCAGTGGTGCGGCAGCGTCACGTCCGGATACGACAGAGGCTTGCGGTTCTGCCAGTGCCACTCCGCCTGGTGCACTGGCACGTTGACGCGCTGCCTCTGCCGGCGAGGCGCTGGCGGAAAGGGGTGGCGGGGGACTTGCCCTTGGCCTTGCTGCCGTTGGCGCCGGAGAAGAGGCCCATCTCGCTGTGGTTGTGGTGGCTAGGGTTTGCCGGCGACGAGGGAGCAAAGGTGGGCAGATGTGGACGGCAAGTTTGGATGAGGACGGCCCCGCCGCACGGTCGGCTTAAAAAAGGACGAACGCCGTCGCTGACGCGTGGGCCCGTCGTCATAAATTAAGCTGACCGCGTGGGCAACGGGTAGTTGGACGGCTGCCATGTGGGGACGCGGCGGATAGCGAGAAGGCGCGTGAAGCGTTCGTTTGGCGTCCGCGCCAACGCATTTGGGGCGCAAATTTGGGTAACAAATGCGTCGGCGCGGACGCGACGCAGACGTGATTTGGATTTGGGTCGGCACGTTGGGCCACTATTTTTGTCCGCGTCGACCCAAACAGACACAGACGAACGAAATGGGTCGACCCTTTGGAGTTGCTCTAACCTCTCTGTTTTAGCATAGTTGTTTATTCTAATCACGATGTATATATGCAACCTAACATCAGGGAGAAATTGCTTTCATGATGCAGTCAACCCATATACAGGTAACTAAACAACATGTGAACGCCGTATTTAACCACGCATCTTCTATTGAATTCATGCACAAGCTAGTTGCTTAAAAAGTCCGAACTAGTGAAAAAAGGTGGGCAACATATTTCAGCACTTCCCCTTACATCTAGACTTATTTAATCTACGTGGCATCGTTGTGGGCCGCAGAATCTCAAGACCCTACCAGCACATGATTAAAAAGAGATGCAGATGACAAAGTCTGAAGTGAGGGAGAGACGGATAATATATTTCAACATCTCCTTAGTTACACTCTATTCAGTCAGGTCCTTTATTTTCATGCAACCTCTAAAAATCGTCCTTAGCTAGACTCTATTCAGTCAGGTTCGCCTTTTTCATGCAACTTCTAAAATTCGGTGCCGGTAACCAGCAATGCCGGACGGGCATCTTTCTGTACTGACGTGCAGAAGGTTCGAGCCACGAACAAATATCATACACGTTCCATAACAGCAGGTGATGAAGGTGCCTTCGCCCGGAAGAGAACACTGACCACCTTGACCCAACAAAACAATCTGTACGTGGGCACCTGCGATCGCCAGCCGGCCCCACGGCTGCGGACACGACGATGCGGATGACAAACCAAGGTGTCTCTAGTCAGCGGAGGCGCGCGATTAACAACGCCGCGGCTGGCCGGCTCTCGGCCTCCGGCACGCCTCGGTCCTAACGGAGCCCGCGTGTTCAACCCTCACCTATCCGTCTTCCACCTTCTCTACTTTGGTCACATTTGTTAACTCCCGTGGGGCGTGGGCTCCCAAGCCCTATAAAAACCCGGCCGGGGTCGCCGGCCAGCAGCACACACTCGCACCGCACCGATCGACACAAGGAACACTCGCTCAGCTGCTCACTCTGTAGTCCTCAAAAAAAAAAAAAGAGCTGCTCACTCTGTCCCCGTTGTGATCATGTTCGGGCACAAGAAGCACAACCAGCCTCCTCCGCCGCCGGCCGGTGCCGGCTACCCGACCGCGTCGCCGCCGATGCCACAGCAGGAGCCGACGTTCAAGATCTTCTGCCGCGCCGATGAGGCCTACTGCCTCACTATCCGCCATGAGGCCGTCGTCCTCGCCCCAACTAACCCCCGCGACGAGTACCAGGCACGTAAACTCGGTCATACAATAACTTCATTGTCATACTGTACGAATGAACGTACGTACGTAGAAGTGACACTTTTGCATGGGTTTGGGCGCAGCACTGGTACAAGGACATGAGGCACAGCACGCGGGTGAGCGACGCGGAGGGCCACCCGGCGTTCGCGCTGGTGAACAAGGCCACCGGGCTGGCCGTCAAGCACTCGCTCGGCCAGTCCCACCCCGTCAAGCTCATCCCCTACAACCCGGAGTACCTGGACGAGTCGGTGCTATGGACGGAGAGCAACGACGTCGGCAAGGGCTTCCGCTGCATCCGCATGGTCAACAACCTCAACCTCAGCTTCGACGCCCTCCACGGCGACAAGGACCACGGCGGCGTGCACGACGGCACCGGCGTCGTGCTCTGGGAGTTCTGCAAGGGAGAGAACCAGAGCTGGAAGATCCTGCCGTGGGGCGCTGACGGCGGGTACGGGTACGGGTACGGCGGCGGCTCGTCCGGCGGCCAGGATCCGTACGCGCCTCCGCCTGCGTATGGAGGAGGCTACCGGCCCCCGCCGGCCGGCGCGGAGGCCTACCCACCGCCGCATGCCCACGGTGCAGATGCGTACGCACCGCCCGGTGCAGGGTATGGGTACGGCAACCTGCACCGCGCGCTGGCGTCCGAGTCCACCGTGCGCGTCATGTGCGCGGCCGGCGAGGACTACAGCCTCACCGTGAGGAACGGCACCGTGTGCCTCGCGCCCACCAACCCCAGAGACGAATTCCAGGTGAAAACGAAATGGACATGCACATACTAACTTCTTCCATCCGAATCAATCCATCCATTACGATCTTTACTAACTTTCATCTCTGTTAATTTTGCGTGTGTGACAACACGAAATGTAGCACTGGGTGAAGGACATGAGGTACAGCACCAAGATCAAGGACGAGGAGGGCTACCCTGCGTTCGCCCTGGTGAACAAGATCACAGGCGAAGCCATCAAGCACTCCCTGGGGCAGAGCCACCCTGTAAGCAAAACTAAGCCACTTACAAACACATACTCTCTCCGATCCATATTAATTATAGTTGTTTTAGTACAACTTGTGACGTTGATACCTGTCTCTGTCTATGATCCTTAAATTCAAGTGAGTTGGTCAATGCAGGGGTTGGCACGTACCTATCTACGTTTACGATTTCCATGTTCGCGTCACACGAATTGAATTGAAATTGTTCTCCACCTGCTCTGGTTTTTGAGACGTTTGCAGCACGCTGGTGAACCGTGCTTGACATGTGAGTGGACTGCAGGTGAAGCTCGTGGGTTACAACCCGGAGTACATGGACGAGTCGGTGCTGTGGACGGAGAGCCGCGACGTGGGCAAGGGCTTCCGCTGCGTGCGCATGGTGAACAACATCTACCTCAACTTCGACGCGCTCCACGGCGACAAGGACCACGGCGGCGTCCACGACGGCACCGAGGTCGTGCTCTGGGAGTGGTGCAAGGGCGACAACCAGCGCTGGAAGATCGTCCCCTGGTGTAAGCTACTCTCTTCTTCACGGCATTGTACTCATCCTTGACCGTTCTAAACCTGTCCACTGATCACCATCGCTTGCTTGCCTTTCTCATGCAGAGAGTGTGCCTTACTGCCGTCCGCTCCATGCCGCGTCCGTTGTTCGCGTTCAAGTCGAGAGAATAAACCCGGACTGCAGCGACGATCTCAATGTCAGTGTGCCTACTTGATCGAGACCGGATCGCTTCTTTCTATGAGAAAAAAAATTCAGGATGTTCATGAGCTGCAGGGCGGTCTAGCTAAATTATCTTTTGAGTGCCGTCTGGATCGCTATCTTGATCCATGCGCATGTGTCTTCTCCCGTCTGTGTGTGAGAGAGTTTAGTTCGTTTGCATTTGGAAGTTTCGAAAGAATAACAAGTAGTATGACTGTACTGTACATTTATGTTTGTAATGAACAAATATATGCCTACATAAGCCACCGTCCTGCATTCTTGTTCAGCTTTTTCTTGCTGTTATCGTTGGTACCCGGCAAGTGTCAGCTGCCCAACCTACCTACGACTAAGCGAAGAAATGGAGGTTTATAATTTTTGGCCATACCTCAACGTAGGTTCTGACAGGAATTGCTGATGCCATTGACAACTCAGTGAGAGCTTCTGGATCGCCCGGTCATGCCGCCCAACGCATTACTTAAATACATGGTCCTAATTCTTAACGCCTAAGCATCACTCCGTGTTATTCTGCTGCTGTCAATTCAAGGAGGGGTTAGGATGGAGCGTTTGGTTCAACGTAGAAAACGATGAAATTGCCGCCATTAGACAATATTGGCGTCGTGGTAAGCGGCAGAAAAATCGGGACACTTGATTGCAATCAAAACCATCCACAGAAATACCTCCGTCTCGGTGAATAAGTTATTCACGTAGTTCTAGGTCGACAATTTAACTATTTAAATATGTATTATATGTGACAAAAAATATATATTTAGAAACTACATCCGTGTAAAAATCTAGTAACACTACTAGGGAAAAGCCTAGCAGCAGCGCGGGTTCTAGGTATATCAGTAGCGCGGTGGCCGACCCTACTGATAAGGCGCTACAGCTAAACTGTAGCAGCAGCGCGTGTGCACCCGCGCTACTGCTATACAAGTGTAGCAGCAGCGTGCTATACGGAAGCTCGCTACTGCTAATAGCTCTAGCGCGCTTTGCTGGGACGCGCTACTGCTACTGTCACGCTGCTGCTAACTTTTCTCCACTCGCTACTGCTAATTTTAGTAGTTTTTATTATTTTTTCTGCATATTTGTTTTGTATTTGAACATGCTTTATACAAGAATCTTTAGCACATACAAATGTCATCATCGTATACATACAAATGGCCGCGAGACCACAAATGTAATCATAGCATATATATATATATATAAATAGTCTCATCATAATCATCATCCAACACAAAGTGGTATCTCGTCATCATCTCGAAAATAGCGATACATTCAAGTCTCGAATACTTGCAACTACAACGTCATCCATCTAAACAATGATATACGCGAGAAGAGCTATCACTATGAGTGAGAGCGGAACTATGCAGTATATGAGGCGGCGGTTACGAGTCCTCTCTCTCGCGCTAGCGTGAACCTCAAATAACTAGCTTCTGCTTCTTGTCTGCTTTTGAAGCCTTTATGGCTGGCGCCCGAGACCCCATTCACTTGCGCCTGACACTCAGGCCACTCGTTGTACACCCCCGGAACCTTCCCTTTGTACACGACATAGCACTGCCATCTTGCCGTCAAGAAGCTAGGTACCTGTTAGAGATGCATCTTCATCAAGAGGATGTACAATCATATGCAACAAAATATACTAGAGTAACACGAAAAAGAAAGGGTTATCAACTGAATGCAACATACAGTACGCAAACTAATTAACTAGAGGTATACAGGTCATCATAGCAAACCTAACAAAGTAGCGTTACGCAAGTTCGGCAGGGACCGTGGACATCATAAAGTTTCATCGCTACAAAAAGTATACAAGTTCAACCGACACATATCATTATCATCGGCATCGTAAATCACTAGAAGTTCCATCCTTCCATATCATCGAGGATGGACCCTAGCTTCTTGAACGGCGCGAGGTCATGATATTGCATGCCTATGCGAGTTCGGACGTCAGCTCGCGATATAGGGCCGTGGTGGAACATCCCCTTCTCATCGACGACTTCTTTCATGATGACCATCACAATGTCCCTTTGGATGCGAAAGAAGTCATCTCTAAGTTTATAATCCGCTTCTCCATGAGATTCTACCCACTTGTGGATATGATCATCATTTCAGTTTGTGATGAGAAGCTTTTGGTGATCCGTGTTGAACTCAATCATGAGATGGAGGATGTAGAATCCATCTTTCTTGCTTGGTTTTGGGACATGGATGCAGCAGAAGTTAGTTTTATGCGCGAAACTCATTTTCTTGTTCCTTTGTTTCCTGATCTGCACGTGACCACCTCTAATGCTGAAGCCTTGGAGAGCATCACCTAGAATATTTATTATGTGGGTGTAGTCCTTCTTCTCGTAGTCTCTGGAAGGGTCGAAATACACGGCATGGGAGACTTGCGGGTAAAGAACGATAAGGACGGCGCGCATGTTGCTGCGGGGAAAAGACACCTCAAATTATTCTCCATATGAGCGAGAAGGAATGATTGAAATGTACGAAAGGGTTGTCCGGAACTGACTTACTTTGGATGATAAGGTAGGAGGACAATTTCCTGGTCCTTATTCTGTACCATGAAGTTTTGGAGGTACTTCCTAGCAGTTTCACGCTCCAAGTCGCCGAGACTCAAGAAAGACTCGTGCATGTAGTACAGATTCGCCGCACAGATTTGCGAGACTTCTTCTCTCTTCATGATAGAGCTCATATGTAGCGCAAAAATGCGAACGATTGTAAAATCGAGCCGCCTTGTCAGAAACATCTCAAAGATATGGTCAAATCGCAGGAAGAACACTTCCGCGGGCCGTATGTCGACGTAGCACTTCTCCTTAGGCACACGAGCCGCGTATGTCGGATATCCTGGATCCTTCGAGAGTAGGCTTTTCTCAGTCGACAACACATGGTCGTGCAGTCTCCTGAGATCCCCTGATAGTGCCTCCAGCACTTTCGACGGTAGCATCGGCTCGCCCGTGAGATGGAACATGGCCGCACCTTTCACGGGTACATGCTCTTCAGAATCCATCGTCTGGCTGCTATGTGCTCTGGCTTGTTTGGAGGCAGTTATGCTCCCCGGTCTTTTCCTCTCATTTTTCTTGGGCACACCTCCAGACCCTTCCTTAACCCTTGTCCTAGTGTTGCCGGGCTAAGCACTGTACGACCCCGGGCTAGTTGAGCTTGTGTTGAGGCGGCATATATCTTCAGGCGTGTCCTGTGAGGATTTCATGAAGAGAGACTTCTTGCAATCCCTGCTACGACCTTCCTGCCTGGGCAGATCATCCATATCCTCATTAGCATGCTGATAGCCCGATTCGTCATATGGTTGACTCATCATATCTAAGTCACACTCATACGCGTTTGTATTGAGGAAATCCATTAGGTCGACCTCCGTCTCATCATCCATTCTCTGTTCTACACGATCGATTACATCAGCCAGTACTATTGCACCCCCTTCATCACGTCGTCCGCCGCTCTCACCCGGCACTACACACTACTAGGAAAACCCTTACCAGTAGCGCTGGTTTTTTGGCTATTAGTAGCGCGGGCAGGTGCACTACTGCTACGGCGCTACAACTATTTTTTAGCAGTAGCGTGTGTTTCAACCAGCACTACTGCTAACTATGTCTAGTAGTAGCGCGCCTCTGTCCATCGCTACTGCTAATAGCAGTAGCGTGGCTATACGACAAACGCTACTGGTAAAGCAGCGCTGCTACTACTCCAAAACCCCACGCTACTGCTAGTATTTTCTTTTTTTATTTTGCTATATTCATATTTTTACAGGTTTCATACAATTACAACATACACATACATTGAAACTATATGAAAAATGTATGTTTCATCATTATCATCGAAGTGGCACAACATAGTCTCATCATATCATCATTATCGAACACAAATGATGTCGATCTCATTATCATCTCGAAATAGCGATACAAGTTAATGATCACATGTCTCTTACATTGTCACCGTAGACACATGTTTCATCATCTACCTAAACTATGACATACGAGATAAGAGCGATCACGATGATCAAAAGCAGTATTATGTAGTAGTTTTTGAAGCGGCGCTGGTTCTGAATCCCCTGATGTGCCATGAATCTCAAGTAACTAGCTTCGGCTTCTGCCCTGCTATCAAACCCTTTCTGGCTTCCGCCGGAGAAGCCAGAGACCTGAGCCTGACACTCTGGCCACTCATCATACACACCAGGAACATGCCCTACATACACGGCATACCACTTCCTTGCCATCGTTGATCTATATACCTGTCAAAGATGCACACACACACACACACACACACACACACACACACATATATATATATATATATATATATATATATATCATGAAGCGAATTGAACGAAACAGTTATGAAATAGAAGCAACATATATAGTAAACATAGTTAACAAACACATCATATCGAAAGTAATTAACTAGAGCGCGGCGCCATACATCTAATAATTTCATCGTACTGAGACATTCGAAGTTTCATCGTACTGAGAAAGTAACAAGTAACTAAACAAACACATTGTTTTTAAGCAGTGCACTCTTCCCATCTGTCCATATCCGGGAGGACGGACCCAAGCTTAGTGAAAGGCGTCATGTCCTGACGTTGTAGGGCAATGCGGGTTCGGACGTCAGCTCGCGATATTTGGCCATCGTAGAACATCCCATTCTCTTAGAGGACATCTTTCATGATGATGGACGCAATTTCCTGCTGGATCCGGTAGAAATCATTTTGAAGTCGATTATCCGGCACGGCTCCAAAGGCTTCGACCCATCTCTGGATATGGGTATCGGATTAAGATTTCATGCAAAGTGATTGCACATCTCTTGTGTACTCCATCATTAGATGGATGACGTAGAATCCATCGTTCTCACTTCTTGCCGGTTGCTGAATGCAACAGAAGTCAGTCCTGTGGCTGAAACAGGCCCTGGCCTTATTTGTTTTTTTTGCTTTGGATGTAGCCACCCCGCATGCTGAAGCCCAGCATAGCTCTGTCCAGAACATATTTTATGTGTGCGTAACCTTTCTTCTGTATGTTCTTCGACGGGTCCAAATATAGAGCGCGGGAGTAACGAGGGTAAAGAACGATGAGAACGGCACGACACCCCCCGCTGCGCAAAATACACGATCAAGTTAGCCTCCATGTGTGCAAAGTAATTATTGAAATGCACGAAAGGATGTATGTGTTATAGTGCTATCCGCGGATGACTTACCCGGGATGATAAAGTAGGAGAATTGTTTCTTTGTCCTTATTGCTGACCAAGAATTCTTCGATGTACTGAATCGCATATTGACGGTTGGCATCATTGATTGACAAGAAGCCCTCATGCATGTAGTATGGGTCCGCGACCGCAAGACCGGTGACTTGTTCTCTCCTGACGATTTAGTTCATGTGCAGCGCATACAAGCGGACGAACGTAAAATCGAGTGTCCTCATTTGAAACATCTGGAAGATGTAATCAAACCTTAGGAAGAAGAGGTCCACGGGGCATGTGTGGACGTACATCTTGCAACTGCTCGGCACATGAACCGTATAAAGTGGGTATCCTAGATCATCCGAGGCGAGGAGGCTTCTCTCTGTCGAAAGCACATGGTCGTGGAGTCTCCTGAGATCCCCTGTTCTGGCAGCTAGTTCATTCACCGGTACCATTGGCTCTCCCGCGACATGGATTAATGGCGCATGTTTCATCAGTACACTGTCAACCTTGGTCAAAGGCAGCTGGCTGCTAGAACCAACATTGCCAGCTTTATTGGATTTTCTCGCCGCCGGTCTCTTCCTCCGCCTCTTCTTAGTGGCTGAGGTGCTGGTGGGTCTGTCAGACCCTCCCTGAGCACCACCCCTAGTGTTGCCGGGCTCAGCATTGGACGACTCTGGCTAAGTAGTTGATCTTGGGTGGAACCGACATCTGGAGGCGTGTCCTACGAGGATTGCATGAACAAAGACTTCCTGCACTCCCGAGGACGTTCCAACTCTGGTACATGCATCTCATATTCATATGGTTGAATCAGTGTTACTTACATGTCATAGCCGGTATTGATATACTAGAGAGGGTCCTCGGCCTCCTCCATGTCATCATCCATATCCTCTTCCATGGGGCAGATGTCATCATTTGCCGGAACGGTTGGCCCTCCTTCCTCGTGTCTCTCGATCTCAGCAAGCGGCACAGACGATGGTTGTACTTGTGTAGGAGGGGTTGTGGTCATACCTTCCTGAGGTCCCGTTGGTGTGCTCTCGGCCACCTCGACACGAAAAAGATTTTTCGGCCATAGCATCGGCCAATTTTTGCATTGGCCAAGCTGCGTGGGGGTCTCGTCATCCTCTCCATCGGTTTGTATTGGACGAGGGAAACCCTCGTAGCCCACTTTCACACTCGCCACGGAGACCCTTAAGGCGTTATCAGGCATCTGCCGGCGGTGGAACAATCGATCCTTGGGCTTCACTATAGTACCCTTCCCCACATCCACCAACCCACCCTTCATGTAGTAAAGGAGGGTGCACGGAGTGGAGTCGGCCTACAAAGACATATATGTGTGGCGTTAGAGATCCAAAAAAAGACCGCAACTGAAGATTAATTAATTAGTTAAGTTGATGAAGGTGCGACGCGTATTTACCGTGAGGGCTTCGAGCTCAGCCAATGTCGACGGCCCGACGTTCAAGCCAAAGACGGAACTAGGGCTGTTGTGATAGTTGGGTGTAGGAGCAGGTGCTGGAGGAGGTGCGGGTGCGGCTGCGGTTGCCATACCAGGTACTGGTATGGGTCCGGTGTTCATTGAGTTGCTCTCGTAGAAGCTGGGCATGGGAAAATCACTTGGTGGCGCGTTTGGGTTTTGTTGCACCCATGTGACCACAGTTGAAATCAAGCTTGTAAAGGCAACCGCCATATCATGTCTACATGCAGCCATTATCTCAGCTTTGGTCTCAGCTTTTGCTTTCTCCATCGCCCGCGCCACCTTCTCGTCGATAGTCACTTGACTGAACTTCTTTCTCCGTCTTTTGGCCTCGGGGTCCTTGCTATAATAGTACTTCCACGTGGCGCCATCCCTGGTGCCGTGCACACGTCCATATTGTGGCTGCTGGCTGGGCGGGTGTCCCATCATTATGTTCATGGCATGGTTGAAAGGAGTGTCCCACTTGTACTTCACCGACGACTGAGTCGACTGAGTCGACGAGTCGCTCTCGACCGCACGCTTGTGTTGCTCTCTCTGCAAAATGGACTGTGAATCATTTACGAATGCGACTAGAATGTAGTAGACTTCGTTGATCAGAACCTAATATGTAAGGTGGTAAAAGGATAATTACCAGTATTCTCATGAATTTCCTAGTCGGCCCGCGGTGAAAAAAATCTTTTTCTTGGGGTCCCACGAGAATCGGGCCCTGATGAAGTCGTGCTCCTGCTGGTCGGTGAACTCAGCCAATGGGTCTGGGATCCCCTGACGTTCACGTTCTGCGTCCTCCTTAGCCCACACGGGCCTCTTTCCCGTGTAACCACGGCTTCCAAGGCAGTGGTTCCCCATGTTCTTTGCCTGCAGCTGCTTGCCTCTCTCCGACCTGGCCTTGGCAGCTTCTTCATTGCGAGTCTCCTTGAACTTTTCAAAGTCCTCTATCGTAATTTCGGATTGTCTACAACAATCTCGGCATAGGTTCCATGGTCTACTTGAATCGCCTTTTTCACCCTAGTTTTCCAAGCGCTCAATGCGTTGCTGAACTTCCCTAGGGCTTTGTTGTTGATTTTTTTCATGGCATCATCATCCCATGGGTCGACATCGTCATTCGAACTGGGGAACAGGAATCTTGCGTGCAACCTAGTTAGGAGCAGCTTCTTCAAATGTTCATTCTTCCGTATTTTTGTGGTGTTGATGTTAGCGGTATCCCGTAGGATGCATGCTAGTTGGTTGTCGTAACACGCTGCCACTTCTCGCGGCTCTATTGGCTCGAACTCGCTAGGGTGCACTGTCGTGACCACCAGTCTGCCGGTGCTGAGCTCATTTGGGCGTCGTGTCCTCTTTTCCTTCTTTCCCTCACTGGCTTGGGAGGTCCCACCACCTTCCATGTTGTAGTTAGCAACATCATCAGTGCCAGTCTTAGTGCCGGTGTCGTTGGTGGCATCAGTGTCGGCGCTGGCGCCACCACCGTCGTCCTCCGTCATGACAAGGGGGTCCTGACACCCAACTTGCTGTCTCTCCTGATCCGCCAGAAAGTCTAGGTAGGCATGTGCTCGACCTAATTAGGACTGAGAACCTCCGGCCTCATCAGTGTCGGTCATGTTTCCTAGGGTTCAATGTCGTAGTCGTATAATTATCGAGCTTTATATAATAAAGTGAATAATGACAAAAAAGTGACCTTTGTTTTGCCAGAAATGTCGTTTCATTCCCGGAGCGACAAATCTCGAGCACTCGATATGTCCAACTTTGTAGCACAAGTCATGCCGAAATTCACGGAAAATTTCGGCATGACCTTTGCTAGAAAGTGCACATATAGAGCGACTAAAATTTACCGGAATGGAAATTAATCAACATTTCCGGCAAAACATAGGTCACTTTGTTGCTGCTGACATATACACAGTCATGAACATTGCTGCCCAACAGATGCAAAAGAGATCAACTATACCAATCTAACAGCTCATTAACTAATCTAATAGCTCCACTCCCCATTGCATCATTATGAACACTTTAACAGCAACATTATGAACACCCCCCTTGCATCATTATGTGCTGACATATGAAGAGGGAGGGAAGAGGGGGTGGCGCACCTCGGGGTTGGGATCAGGGTCGGGGTCGCCGAGGCAGAGGGGGC
>NC_041383.1:102564389-102569657 GCF_002162155.2 Triticum dicoccoides
CTTCTCCTCCTCATCAATTTGCGCCTAGTTTCGATCTGCAGAGAGAGAGAGAGAGTGACCAAATTTTCAAACACTTCCATTAAAAATCCTCATTTTCAAAATGGACAACAACATAAGCTAATTTTCAAAAACTATAATTTTCATTTTCATTTTCTTTTAAAAACAAACACTAACAGCAAATTAAGCTAACTAACACTAACTAAATATCACTGGGCTAACACTAACACTAACAGCAATTAACTAACTAGCACTAACATCAAATTAAGCTAACTAACACTAACTAACACTAACAGCAATTAAATTAAGCTAACAGAATACACTAACTAACACTAACTAACACTGGGGGGGAGGGAAAGGCACCTGTCTAGTGCTTGCTGGCATTGCTGGGCGTTGCCGGCTGCTTCACGGAGGGAGGAGCTGAAGGGGTCGGGGTCGGTGGCCGGCGTCGGGGTCGCCGGGGTCGCTGATCTGGAGAGACATACCGAAGCAGGAGGGAGTCTGAGAGAGAGAGAGCCAGGGCTGAGGGGTCGGATAGGAAGGAGGAGGGAGCGGGAGGGCATACCTGAGCGGGAAGGGGTCGGGGCGGGGCGGGGCGGGGCTGGCGTCGGCGACGAGGCAGGGTTGGCACCGGCGGTGGCGTGGGCGGGGCGGCGTCGGCGGTGGCGTCAGAGGGGATCGACGAGCGGCGCGAGTGAGAGAGACAGGAAAGAGGGGGCTAGCGGACCGGTGCTATAGCTAACTTAGCTAAAGCGCGTGTTGGCAAAACATGCTATAGCTAAGTTAGCTATAGCGCTGATCCAGCAAAACCGCGCTACTGCTATTTTTTTCTTTTTTTTCTTTTTCTTTTTCTTAGCTATAGCGCTTCCCACGATAAAACGCGCTACTGCTAACTTTTTTTCTTTATTTTTTTTATTTTTTATTTTTTTATTTTTCTTGCATTTCATTTTCCACACTTTTTAGTCCCTTTTCCTTTTTCTTTTCATTTCATTTTGCAAAACATCCTTTCTTTTTCTTTTTCTTTCATTTGCACTTTTCTTTTTCTTATCTTTCTTTTGCACTTTCCTTCCTTTAATTTGGTCTGTCATTTGAGCAATATACCACTGTTACCCTCCGGATAATAATTAGTATAATATATCTTACATCATTTGACCGCTATCGGCGGTATACAAAATAGCTAGACACACACAAACTTTGGGGATTAGTTTGTCAGCTTGGGCGACGACGACGCTTCAAACTGATCTTCTTCCCTCTTTTGTTCGTTGTCGAACAATTGAGCCCACGGTCGTGACTTTTCCTTCTCCAGGGATTACGATCTTTTGTAGGTAATGTAGTCTTCATTCTTCTTTTGACGTATGTTTCGTCATCATCAACATCATCTTCCCTCATCGGATCACCGTACTGGTCATAGTCTTCCTCGTTGGCGACTCCATCCATTCCGGCGATGCTTCTTTTGCTTCTCCTCACGACAACATGGCTGGGATTGATCAGATCAGTTATGAAGAAGCATTGTGTCACGTGTTTAGCGTGTACCCATGGCTCATTTTTGGCGATGGCGTTGATGGTACTGCTATCGGAGTCGGGTATACACATGGTAGTGAAATGTCGGTTTCCTCTGTGTACATTCTTAGCCCATCTGACATAGAACATCGTCGCGCTATGAAATCCAGAGTAGTTAAGCTCCCATATCTCTTCGATCCTTCCATAATATCTTTCAATTACATTCCCGGTCATGGCTTCCATCGTCACTCCTGAGTTTTGGTCATCACTGTTTATATCTTTCTCCTCCGTGTAGAACGTGTATCTGTTGATATCATATGCTTGATAAGTCGCGAGGTTGGTCGAGGGGCCATGTGCTAAGGCATATATGAGTGTTCCATTCGGACAACCCTCTTCCAGGGGATTAGCCAGAACTCGCTCTTTGAACCAACACACGAAAGTGTAGTTGTGCTCTCTAATAACTTTAGCGTCCGTCCTGTGCACCCCACGGTCACGGTACTTCTTTGCGATGGTCTCTTTGTGCAGTGTCACGAAATCTTCTAGCACATCTAGGTGTTGTAGCACTACTAAGTTTGCCCTATCAAGGTCGTTTTGTCGGCCCGAGCGTAACACATTCACATCCCTATGACTGTTGGTGTGACCTTCGCCTTCGAGCCTTCCACAGTGCTTGTTGACGGGCAAACCAACAACAGGGTCTTGGGTCAGATAACTCTCACAGAAAGAGATGCACTCTTTGGTCATATATCCCTGGGCTATGCTTCCATCTAGACGGGACATGTTACGAACGAATCCTTTGATGACCCCATTCATCCTCTCGAACGACATCATGCTATGCAGGAATGTCGGCCCTAGGCCGATGATGTCGTCCACGATGTGGACACATAGATGCACCATGACATCAAAGAATGCAGGCGGGAAGTACATCTCTAGCTCATTCAGTATGACAACGATCTCTTCCTGTATCCTATGGAGTTGCTGCACACTGATCGACTTTCGAGAGATAGCATCAAAAAAGTGGCATAGGTCAGTAAGCGTCTCACGCACATGTGTGTCCATAATCCCTCTAAGTGCAACCGGGAGTAACTAAGTCATCATCACATGACAGTCGTGAGACTTCATCCCACTGAACCTTTTTTTCTTAGTGTCCAGATATCTGCTTATCTTCCCACAATATCCAGAACTAACTTTGATTCCAGCAAGGCACTTGAACAATTGACCGACCTCCTTCGGGTCTAAGGTGAAGCAAGAGGGGGGGCAATATTGTTCTTCCTTCTTGTTTACTTTTTTGCCCCTATCTTCCGTCTCCGTCTCCGTCTCTGTCTCGGTCTCCTCTGACCTTTTACCGGGCATTTGGAGATCTTTCCTGATATTCAAAAATTCCAAGTCTTTTCTTGCCTTCGGCCCATCCTTGGTCCTCTCCGGCATGTTCATCAATGTTCCAAGCAAACTCTCAAGGATATTTTTTGTGATATGCATTTCATCAAGGCTATGAGGCGTGTCGAGTATGGGCCAGTATTCCAAGTCCCAGAAAACAGATCTCGTCTTCCATATCTTCAGCAGGGGCTCCAACGCCTTTTTCTTCATCTTTCGTGGGGAGGGGCACTCTTCCCTGTTCTTCAATAACTCATATATTTCTGCACCGCTACGCTTACGTGGAGGACCTCGATGCTCAGCCTTACCATTGAATAGATCTCCATGCTTTCTCCATGGGTCATCCTTCTCCAGCCATCTTCGATGCCCCATGTACACAATTTTTGAAGACCCGCCATCTTTCGATAGCTGCAGAGAAGTCGTATCATCCATGCATCTCGTGCATCCGCAATATCCATGGCACACCTGGCCGGAGAGATAGCTGTAACCGAGATAGTCCCGCACCGTCGTGATCAGCGCGGCTCTCATGTAGAAATACTCTCCTTTGCTTGCATCCCATGTCTTGGCCAGCATTTTCCATAAGGTATCTAGCTCCTCTTTCAGTAACCCGAGATACAGATTTATATCATTTCCCTGTTGTCTCGGCCCTTGAATAAGCATAGCCATGTGTATGTATTTTTCCTTCATGCATAACCAGGGGGAGGTTGTACATCCATACAAACACGGGCCATGTGCTATGATTGGTGTTCTGGTTGCCAAATGGATTCATGCCATCACTACTAGCTCCAAGCACGATGTTCCTTGGACCATTTGCAAAAAAATCAAATTCAGCATTTAATGCTCTCCACTGGCTAGCATCTGTGAGGTGTCTTAGCTTCGGCTCATCTCCGTCATCTGGCTTCATCCTCTCCGTGTGCCAGCGCATAAGCTTTGCTTCCTTAGGATCTACTAAATACCGTTGTAGACGCGGAGTGATCGGAAAGTACCATACAACTTTCTGTGGAGCTTTCTTTCCGGCCTTTTTATATCGTGAAGCATTGCACTTTGGACAGATGGTTTTTTCCGCGTGCTCATTCTGATATATGATGCAATCATTGATGCATGTGTGATATCTAATATGTGGCAGATCAAGAGGGCACGCGATTTTCTTTGCCTCCTCGACACAAGTAGGACACAGGCTTCCCGCGGGAAGAACCTTCTTTAGATACTTTAGAAGATCATCCAGGCTTGTATCTGTCCATTTGTTTTTTGCCTTCGTCTTTAGAAGTTCTAGTGTGAAACTCAAGCGGGTCACCTCGGGATTGCAACCATCATACAAAGGAGTTATCGAGTCTACCTCCAGTTGCGCCAGTTTGGCCTCCTCTCTTGAAGCAGCTCTGTAGCTAGTCGTCTTCTTGCGAAGCAGGTCTCGAACATGTGGGTCCCGCATGGCTGAACTTAGTAGCGACAAAGACGGCGGCGTGTCCGCGTCTTCTCCGCCTTGAACTACCTCTTCGCCATCAGCATTTCCGAGGCCGTCTTCCTCTTCGGGCACATAATCGGTCATCTCTTCATCTGGTGGCCCCATGTCATTATTTCCTGCCCCGTCGACGTCCTCCTCCTCCTCCTCATCATATTCACTTATCCACCGAGTATGGCCAGACATGAAACCATGCATGAGCAGGTGTGCCTTGAATTTACCACCCTTAATTAAAGGGGTCAAGCCTGACTCCTCCTTTGTATTTTTGACACGGACATAATACATCCTTCAGTCTTTTTTCATACATGTCATCCACATCGGATTGCCAGTATCTTTCCACCATCCTTCCATTGACCTTCATTATCACCTGCGCCCGGAGCAAATATTATAACCACGTATATATGCATGCATGGATCAAATTCATACAAAAATTCGGCATGACCTTTCCTAAACATAGGACATATTGAGTTTGCATGCCCGAAATTTGCCGAAACGGAATTGAATCGACATTTCGGCAAAACATAGGCAACTCATGTCACCCACATTATTTCATCAAATACACAATGTAGGCAACTCAAATTATGCCACACACAATTCGGTATATATATTCTCATATCGCCCATATATATATATATACATACATACATACATACATACATACATATATATATATATATATATATATATATATATATATATATATATATATAGTTTCGGTCCAATCCACACAAACACCTTTTTTTGCTCACCTATGTGTCGAGAGGGATATCGAGCACCTTTCTTCTTAATTACCTAGTAGCTCTAGATATATAGCTCTAACTAGCTAGCTAGCTAGCTAGGGAGAGAGAGAGAGAGCTAGCTAGCTAGGGAGATAGTGGGAGAGGAGAGGGAGAGAAGAGGGAAGGCATTAATGGAAGAGGGGGAGGACAAAGAAGAGGGGG
>NC_041383.1:102569911-102582043 GCF_002162155.2 Triticum dicoccoides
AGGGGGAAGCATTGAAGAACAAGCAAGTACAAGAGGGAGGGGGGGGGCAAAGAAACGGGGGAAGAAGAGGGGGAGGGGGGAAAGGTAGTAGATATTTTGGCTGGCGACCATATAGTAGTAGCGCGGGTCACCAAATCGCGCTACTGCTATGTGTGCCAGCCAAAATATCTACTGGTACATAAAACTATCTATAGCGCTTGCTCAAAAAACATGCTACTACTAAAAGATTACACATAGAAGAAGTAGCAGTAGCGCTTCTTGGTGGCCCAATGCAACTGCTATATTCTTAACAGTAGCGCTTGTTAGAGTACGAGCGCCGCTACTATTTTTTGGCCGGGGTGTGTGGTGTGGTTAACTTACCAGTAGCGTGCCCTTTGGAAACCAACGCTGCTTCTAAGTTGTACCAGTAGCGCAGTTTGTAACACACGCTACTGGTAATTATCAGTAGCATTGGCTCCAAAACACACGCTGCTGGTAAACTTCTATGTGTAAGCCTTTTCCTAGTAGTGACAGGAGCTGGTAATTGCGTAGACGGGGTGGTGGTCTCCGCACATGCTTGTTGATGTGTGGTTATTGGTGTGCTCTCGGCCGTCTCCACACGAAGAAGATTCTTCGGCCATAGCAGCACCCAACCCTTGCAGCTTCCAATCCATGGCGGGGCCTCATCGTCCTCTCCCACATGCTGTACTGGAGGAGGCAAATAATCGTGCCCCGATTTCACACTGGACAACTTAACCCTGAAGTACCCAGCGGGGATCGGCTGGTTGTGGAACGTGGGTTGCAAGGGGTTCATTATCACCCCCTTTCCCACGTCCACCTTCTGGCCTTTGATCAAGTACAGTATGGTGCACGGGGTTTTGTCGGCCTGCAAACACATGTCTGTGGTGTAAAACATCCGAAAGGCAACGAAAATGGAATATTCTCTCTCTCTCTCTCTCTCTCTATACATACATACATACATATATATATATATATATATATATATATGTTGGTGCGACATGTAATTACCGTGAGGGCGTCGAGCTCAGCCAAAGATGAAGGCCCACCTAGCGCGCCAGAGACCGAGAACGGGCTGCTATGAGCGGGAGCGAGTGTGAGAGGAGGCCCGGTTGCGTGAGCAAGTGATGGTGCGGTGGTGTTGTTGTTCACGGAGTTGCTCCCGATGAAACTGGGCAACGGGAAATCATGTATCGTCTTGTGTGGATTTTCCTTCGTCCAGTTGATGATAACTGGAACCAAGTTAGTAGCAAAATCATTTCTGCAAGCAGTTACAACTGCATTGACTGCCTGCTGTAGCAACTCATTTTTCTCCTCGGCTGTTTTTTTCGCGTCCTTAGCTGCTTCTTTCTCGACCGCAAGCTTCACCTTCTCGTCGATGTCCACTTGACTAAACTTATTTTTTTGCTTCTTGGCCTCCGGGCCCTCGTTGTAAAACACCTTCCACGTGGCGTCGTCTCTAGCACCGTGCACATGACCATATTGCGGCCGCTGTCCCAAAGGGAGTCCCTTAAGTTCGTTTAAGGCCCGGTTGAGAGGGGTGTCTCACTTGGGCCTCATCGGAGAAGTAGGGCTTTCGGCTGCAAGCTGGTGTTGCTTCTCCTGCAGAAGGAACGTGAACCGTTTAGGAATGTGTAGTCGACTAGATCTGAAGCTAAATGTAAGGTGGTAAAAGAATAATTACCAGTAGTCTAATCAATCTCCTCGTGATCTGGTCCGTGTAAGAAACCTTCTTTTCCTTGTCCCACTTGTAGCGGGACCTGATAAAGTCACGCTCCAAGGGGTTGGTGAACTTCGCGAAGGGGTCTGGGATACCCGCGGCTTCAGTTCCATGTCCTCCTTATCCCATATGGGCCTTTTACCGAGGTAGCCACAGCTTCCGAGGCGATGCTTCCCCGTGTTCCTTTGCTGAAGGCTCTTGAATTTTGCAGCCTTAGCCTTGGCTGCCTCGGTAGTGCAAGTGTCCTTGAACTTTTTGAACTCCTCTTCCATAAGTGTCGGATTTTCCTCCGGAATCTTGGACACGGGTTCCTCAGCCTCAATAGCTCATTTCACCCTCCCTTTCCAGGAGGCCAAATCATTGTTGAACATGCCCATGGCGTGATTGTTAATCTTTTTCATCGTCGGATCATCCCACGGTTGTTTTATGTTATCATCCCGGTCAGGGAACTTGAATCTCTTGTGGAACTTCATCAGGAGCAACTGCGTCAAATGTTCTTTAGTCCTTAAGTCATCGTGATTGATGCTCGCGCATTCCCGTAGGATGCATCCTACTTGGCTCCCATAGCACTTGCGAGGTTCTTCCGGCTCTAATGGCTCAAACTTGCCAGGTGCCATCTTTGTGATCACCAGTCGTCCAATCCCTAGTTTGTTAGGTTTTCGTATCCTCTGCTTCTTCTACTTCTTCTTTTTGGTAGCGGCATCGACGCCGATACCTTCCCCGCCGGTATCTTCCCCGCTAGTACCTTCCCCGCCGGTTTCGGCACCGCCATCGGTGCCGGCGCCATCGGTGTCGATGTCGGCGTCAGTACCATCATCGAGGCCAACCTACAAACCTTGACTTTGCAATTGCTTAGCAGTCAAATAGTCGAGGTACTCTTGTTCACCCTCATAATCCATCTCGTCTGCATCTTGGTCAGAAGGCCCAGTTTCTTCGTTGTTCGACATGTTTCCTATGATTAAGTCTCCTCGTTTAATTCTAAAACTATGAAAAAAAAATGAGAAATGACATAAAAAGAAATATATGTTTGCCGGAATGTCGTTTCCCAGCAACTCCCAGCACTCGACATGCCTACTATCTAGCACAAATCATGCCAAAATCCATGGAAAATTTCGGCATGACCTTTGCTAAAATATGGACATATTGAGCGCCTGAAATTTACCAGAACAGAAACGAATCAGCATTCTGGCGTAACATAGGCCACTCGGATCATTTACCCTGCACATAATCATCATGTCGAAATTCCAAACATGACATGTCCAAAACATCACATGTCCACATATCACATGTCCACTTCAAATTTGCATATAAAAGGAAGAAAAACATAGAACTTGAAGAAAAAAACCTAGCTAAATTCATAACTAAATATATTACCTAATTAACCATCTGCCCTAATGAAAACCTAAGTAAATTAACCAAAGAACCTAGCTACCAGAGCGAGGAGGAGCGGTGAGGGGCTTATAGAGGGTGCAGGCCCGACAACGACCGAGGTTGGGAGGGGTCGGGGTCGGGGTCGGGGCCGGAGCCGTGGGGGAGCGCCGGGGCCGGAGCCAGGGTCAGGGCTGGGGTCGGGGTCGGGGGCGAGGGCAGGGGCGCGGCGAGGGCAGGGCTCCGGCTGCGCGAGGGGAAAGAGAGAGTGTGGGGATTTGGGGGAAAAGAGGCGGGATGAAGAGAGGAGTGGGGATTTTGGGGGTTAAGTGGGCATAGCAGTAGCGCGTTTAGACAAAACACGCTATAGCTACTCCAGGTAGCTATAGCGGTTTTATGTAGAAACCGCTACTGCTATCTTGACTAGCTGTAGCTATTTTTTCACAAAAGCCTTGCTGCTATAACCAGTACCTATATAGCAGTTTTCCTGTTTGTTTCCTTCTATTTTCTTTTCCTTTATTTTCTCTCACTTTTCTTTTCCGAGAGCAGTGAACGAAGGGAAGGCGATATATATTGCATCATTTGACGGTTAAGTATTTATACAAAATAGGAACATATATATTACATCATTGGACCCATGCATAATAATGGCTAAGTGTGTATACAAAATAGGAACATATATATTACATCATTTGACCGATAGCATACGGTTCCTCAGCGTTGACGATTTTGTTTTTGAGTCAGCTTCTTTCCTTCTTGTTCTTTGAAGAATAATTGAGCCCCTCATTGTGACTTGCCTTTTTCATGGAGTATGATTTTTCTTAGGTAATGTAGTATTGATTCTTCTTTTAACGTATACTTCATCATCATCGTCATCTTCCCTCATTGGGTTGCCATACTGATCGTAGTCTTCCTCGTTGGTGACTCCATCCATTCCAATGATGTTCCTTTTGCCTCTCCTCACGACAACATGACTGGGATTGCACGGGTCGGTTATGAAGAAGCATTGTGTCACGTGCTTAGCGTGTATCCATGGCTCGTTTTTTGCGATAGCGTTCATGGTAGCGCTCTTGGCGTCAGGTATAGTCATGGTAGTGAAATTCCGGTTTTCTATTTCGACATTCTTAGCCCATCTGACATGGAACATCGTCGTGTTGTGCAGTCCAGAGTAGTCAAGCTCCCAGATCTCCTCGACCCTTCCGTAAAATCTTTCAGTTGCGCCTTTGTCGCTGCCGGTCATGCATTCCATCATCACCCCTGAGTTCTGATCATCACTGTCCATTGCTTTGGCCTCCGTGTAGAATGATATCGTATGCCTGATAGGTTACGAGGTTGGGCGAGGGACCATGTGCTAAGGCGTATATGAGCAATCCGTCCTTAGAGCCCTCCTCCGGGGGAATAGCAATAATATGCTCTTTGAACCAATGCAGGAAAGTGGAGTTGTGCTCTCTAGTAACTTCGGCGTCCGTCTTGCATACCCCCCGGTCACGATACTTCTTTGCGATAATTTCTTTGTGCAGTACCACGAAAGGATCTACCTCGTCTAGGTGTTGTAGCACTACCAAGTTTGCTCTGTCAAAGTCGCTGCGTCGATCTGAGTATGCCACGTGCATTTCCCTGCGACCGTTGGAGTGACCTTCTCCTTCGAGCCTCCCATCGTGCTTGTTAATGGGCAAACCAACACTAACACCAGGCGGCTGGTCTGCGCCATATAGAAAATTCTCGCAGAAAGAGATGCACTCTTGTGTTAGATAGCCCTGGACGATGCTTCCATCCGGACGAGACATGTTACGAACGAATCCTTTTATGATCCCATTCATCCTCTCAAACGGCATCATGTTGTGCAGGAATGAAGGCCCCAGGTCTATTATGTCGTCCACAATATGGACACACAGATGCACCATCATGTCAAAGAATGCTGGCGGGAAGTACATTTCAAGCTCATTCAGTATCAAAACAATCTCTTCCTGTAGCCTTCGGAGCTGCTTCACACTGACCGACTTTTGAGAGATGACGTCAAAAAAGTTGCGGAGACCAATAAGCGTGTCACGGACGTGCTTGTCCATTATCCCTCTAAGGGCAACAGGTAGTATCTACGTCATCATCACATGACAGTCATGGGACTTCATCCCGCTGAACCTTTTCTTGCCCGTGTCTAGATATCTGCTTATCTTGCCACAGTAACCGGAATTAACTTTGACTCCGGTAAGGCACTTAAAGAATTGATCGATCTTAGCCTGACTTAAGGAGAAGCAAGAAGGGGGGGCAATAATCCTCTTTCTTTATTTTCTTGCCCTTCTTCTCCCGCGCCTCTGTCTCCATCTCTGTCTTGTCTGACTTTTTACGGGGCGGCATGTGCAGATCTTTCCTAATATTCAAATGTTGCAAGTCTTTTCTTGCCTTCGGCCCATCCTTGGTCTTATCTAGCATGTTCATCAGTGTCGCGAGCAAGCTTTCAAGGACATTCTTACAGATATGCATTTGATCAAGGCAATGAGGTGTATCGAGTTTGTGCTAGTACTCCAAGTCCCAGAACACAAACCTCGTCTTCCATACCTTCAGCAGCGGCTTCGACGCCTTTTTCATCGTCTTTCCCGGCGCGGGGCACTCCCTCCAGTTTTTCAACAACTCATCGATTTTGGCGCTGCTCCGCTTACGTGGAGGTACTCGATGCTCAGCGTGACCATTGAATAGATCTCCACGGTTTCTCCATGGGTCGTCCAGTTCGAGCCATCTTCGATGCCCCATGTACACGATTTTCCCAGACCCGCCATCTTTCCTTGACGTTATCTGCCGAGACGTCGTATCATCCATGCACCACGTGCATCCGCAATATCCATGGCACACCTGGCCTGCGACATATCCATAACCGAGATAGTCGTGCACCGTCGTGATCAATGCGTCTCTCATGTAAAAAAACTCGCCTTTGCTGGCGTCCCATGTCTTGGTCGGTGTTTTCCATAACATGTCTAACTCCTTTTGAAGTAGCCCCAGATACAAATTAATATTATTTCCTGGTTGTTTCGGCCCTTGAATCAGCATGCTCATGTGAATGTACTTTGACTTCATGCACAACCAGGGGGGAGGTTCTACATCCATACAAACATGGGCCATGTGCTATGGCTGGTGTTCTGGTTGCCAAATGGATTCATGCCATCGGTACACGCGCCGAGCATGATGTTCCTTGCATCACATTCGAAATACCGATAGAAGATGTTCAACGCTCTCCACTGGCTTCCATCCTTGACGTGTCTCAGCTTTGGATCATCTCCATCGTTGGGCTTCTTCCTCTCCACGTGCCAGTGCATTATCTTTGCTTCCTTGGGATCTACGAAATACCGCTGGAGACGGGGAGTGATTGGTAAGTACCATACAACTTTCTGGGGACATTTGTTCCCGGCCTTCTTGTATCGAGAAGCATTGCACACCGGACAGCTTGTTTTTTCCGCGTGCTCCTTCCAATAAATTATGCAATCGTTGATGCATGCATGGTATCTAACATGCAACAGATCAAGAGGGCACACGATCTTCTTGGCCTCATCAACACTAGTAGGACATAGATTCCCCACAGAAGAACATCCTTTAGGTACTTGAGATGCTCATCGAGGCTAGTGCCGGTCCATTTGTTTTTAGCCTTCGTCTTTAGGAGTTGGAGCATGAAACTCAAGCGGGTCACCTCAGGATTGCAATCATCATACAATGGAGTGTTCGAGTCTACCACCAGTTGCTCCAGCTTAGCCTCCTCTCCAGAAGCAGCTCTCTCAGTACTCGTCTCCTTGCGAAGCAGTGCTTGAACATGAGGGTCCCGCACGATTGAACTTAGTACCGACGAACTCTGCTGCGTGGAGTCCATGTTCTCTCCGCTGCCGTGTCCGACCCCTTCTCCGCCGCCATGTCCGGCCTCTTCCCCGCCGCCATTAGCGATCATCTCTTCGTCTTGCCCCATGTCGTCATTGCCTGCCCCGTCGGCGTCCTCAACATCGTCATCTTCATCTTCAATTATCCACCAAGTATAGTCATCCATGAAACCAGTCATGAGCAGGTGCGCTTCGACACGACCATCGTCATAGGGGTCGAGCCAAACTATTCCTTTGCATTTTCGACACGGACATAAAACCTTTGTCAGGTTATTTTTTTTCATGTCCTGCACTGCCGACCGCAACCACCTGTCCACCACCGTTCCACTGACCATCATGAACGTCTGCACAGTAATAATAAACAAATTGATTATAAAAATGCGTGCATGCATCAAAGTCATACAAAAATTTGGCATGACCTTCCCTAAAAATAGGACATATAGATCTAGAGTTTGCCCGGAATTCACCGAAACGGAAATAAATCGACATTTCGGTAAAACATAGGCAACTCAAAAGCACAATTTGGCGCCAACTCATACCACACACACAATTTCCATCATATCGCCCAATTATCATATCACACACACATACACATATTTCCATTTTGCAGAAGCATGAAATTTTAATCACCTCTATCTCGAGATCGAGCACACGGTGGAGATGATGATGTAGGGAGATCAAAAGTGCACAAAGCTCTTCTTGACAAAGATAGATCTAGTTAGAGGGAAAATATGTCACTTAACTAAATTCTACATCTACCTAGCTAGCTAATTTGGGAGGAGACAACTTCAACTAATGGAGGGGGAAGGAAAAATAGAAAGGAGATGCATTAATGGAGGTGGTGTAGTTAGCTAGGAGTAATGAAGAGAGAGAAAGGTAGGTAGAAGAGGGAGAGTAATGGGGGGAGAAGTATTGAGGAAGAAGAAGAGTGAGAGAGGGAGGATGTGGGAGGTAGGGGAAAGGGAAGAGAGGAGATGGGGGAGGGGAGGACGGGTGGAAAAAGGTGGTGGTGTGCTGCGTCTTAGCAGTAGCGCGGGACGAAAAACGCGCTACTGATAAGAGCGTAGCAGCAGCGCGCTTTTCTCACACGCGCTACTGCTAAGCGGGGCCAACCATGTGGCCAATTTCAAAATTAGTAGCAGCGACCGTAGTAAAAAGCGCGCTACTACTATTGCATTAGCAGTAGCGCGTGTCGTTAAACCGCGCTGCTGCTAAACTTAGGTTGGTGGGTACTGTCGGTCGATTTTTGTAGTAGCGCGGTTTAGCCCGCATGCGCTACTGCTAAATTTGTATGAGTAGCGAGCTGTGTACCCGCGCTACTGCTAATTAGCAGTAGCGCTTCTTTTTGTGCTAGCAGTAGCGCTTCTTTTTGTGCCGCGCTGCTGCTAAGATTACGTGTATAAGGTTTTCCCTAGTAGTGTGATATACTTTTCATGACATATAACACATATTTAATTCCTCAAATCGATGACCTAGAACTACGTGAATGACTTATTCACCTAGACGGAGGTAGTAGTGAAAGGCACGCACCAAATTTTACCCTACGGGATCTCTTAATAATATGGCCGCATGCATTTTTCAGATACAGAGGCCGGGGGTGAGCCTCCTTTTTTTAAAAAAAAGTCTTGTCTACAGGTAAATCGTCATAGCATTCGAGAAAAAAATTGCAAAATTTGGAGAAAACATCTGGCTTAGCCATTTTGAATCTAAAATGTCTTTAATGATCCATGTGCGAATATCTCTGTAATTATTTCCTTAACATAAGTCGTTTTGTTTTTTGTTTTTTAGGTGAATCATTTGTTTTTGTTTAGAATTGTAAATCATAGACTTTGCTGGACCAAACTGGGCCAAATCCCACAACCTTGGCCTGTTGTAAATTTGAGTCTCCACAAGCCTATTAACGGCCCAACTAGTGCCGAAGCACCATGCCTCGAAAATGCACCGTGTGTATGTGTGTGTGTTTTGGCCTAAGAGCAACTCTAACTGACCCCGCAAAATGGGCAAACCCGCAAAATTCCGGCGAGTATACGGGCTCGGCCCAATTTTCTGGGCAGAACAGAGCTCGTATACTCGCCCGGCCCTTAAATTTTTTACCGCGCCCCGCAAACCGCCCCCGACCAGTATATTTACGGGTTCGCGGTGCGTTTGGGGGTCGAAACCCTATCCCCCGCCGCCGCGTCTCTCCGCAATTCACCACCCCACTCCTCACATTTCTCGTTGCCGGTGAGCCGCATTCCGCCTTCAGGCACCATGTGGGGCCTCATTTGGAGCTCTGGCCGCGGCTCCGGGAGTAGATCCGGCGGCGGCGGCGACCCCGAGCGCGAGCGGTGTGTCCGCTCGGACGACGCGAGGAAGCGCGGGGCGAGGATGTGGGACGAACCGGGCCGGCGAGCTTCCGCGTCTGCGAGACGGAGGAATACGACCGTCGGCATGGGCGTACGCCCTCCTCCGCCGTGGGCTCGTCCTCCGGCGCGAGATCTTCCCACGCCGCAAGCTCTTCCTCTTCCGGCGCGAGCCTTCTCCCTGTGAAGAGGGAGTGGTCGGAGGAGCTGGAGGAGATCGAGGTCGTCGCCGTCAAGCAGGAGCCCAAGGAGGTTGTGCGCCGCGGCTTCGTCGGGCCCGAGGACTTCGTTGCTAATGACGACGCGGTCGCGGCCGCCATAGCCGAACGCAGCTTGCGCGAGGAGACAGAGCGCCGGCGCCACCAGGAGGAGCTCGACGACTTCGTGTTCCATCAGGCGGTCGCGGCGAACCTTCTCGCCAAGGAGAAGGACGACGAGTGGCGAACCCGTGAGGAGCAGAAGCAGAAGTACATTGACCTCGGCAGCTCCGACGAGGAGGATTGAGCTCTTCCACTGCGTCGTCCATGGTCGCGAGCTCGCCGCCGTGAGATCCCCACCCCCTTTAATAGTAGTGAATGTAGTGTATAGTATGAATTTGTGTCTGTAATGAATTAGTGTTTGATCATGTAGTATATGTAGTATGTGACGAACTACTACGGTTGCAATTTCTCCAGCAATTTTTTTTTCAAATTATGAAGTTTCATATACGGTTTTTGATCGGGTGCACATGTTTTTAACCCGCAAACTAGATCTGCGTCAAACTGCAAACGTGTTTTACTGATGGGGATTTGGCGGGGTATGCTAGAGTTGGTATAAAGCACCAGTTCATCGAGAAAGATTATCCTTTTCTTTCCACCCGTCACGAGAGGGAGTGTGTGTTGTTCTATCGTAAACCGTGTTTTATTTACTTACTGTCCGTGTCAAGAATTTATCTTGGGCAACATCGATGCCTTGTCGTTATCGTGACACGCTCACATGGACACGTTTTCAACTGATGCTTGGACGAGCGGATGTGCACATATTGGCAGGCCAGTTCTATCACAGCAGGCCTACCTGCCAAGCCCCGCCAACAGATAATAGTACGCAGCACTTTAAAATCGGTCAAAGAAGTGGTTGGTTCACCTCACCAAGTCCCATACTACTAGCAAATGGCCAAAGCCCTCGAAACAAACAAGATCGACACAACAAGCTAGACTTCACATAGATGTAATCTTCCCTGACCCCAAAGTTAAGCTGTACTGTTTCCCAACAATGGCAGGGCAGTGCACACATGGCCACGCCAGCAGTGGCCGTCCGTTCAATTCACTTCCCATTTTACTCACACACAGACAAAAGATTGCCTCGAAAACTTGATAGTGCACGGCAGGTTCACCTACCTCACCTGCACCAGCCGAACGTTGATCTCAGTGGACACTTTTGCGTTGCACATGCCGTGCGGACGAACACCCCAGATGCTTCGAGAACCCTAGATAGTTCAGATTCGAGACTACAGCCGGGCAGAAACGGATGCAAAGCCGCGCTCGTCGGAGTCTGGCCAGTGAATGAAGGAAACCAAGCGTGTAGTAGTATGTGCGATGACAGGTTCAGTTTGCTCTTTAAAATCATACTCCCTCCGTTCCTAAATATTTGTCTTTTTAGAGATTTCAAATGGACTACCACATATGGATGTATATAGACATATTTTAAAGTGTAGATTCACTCATTTTACTTCATATGTAGTCACTTGTTGAAATCTCTAGAAAGACAAATATTTAGGAACGGAGGAAGTATTTTGTTATTTTCGTTCAGCAATTAACGAAAAGATGTTCGCCCGGTTGAAAAAATATGTACGAACACCCCGCAAAAAAAAAGTACGAACGACCACAAGACAAGTCACAGGAGTAGTACGCGGGATATGCATGAAGCATGATGCAATGCATGCAGCATGTTTTCTGCCAGAAAATAAGGTGGGCAGAACAAGATGATAGTTTTACGAACTCCGTTTTACCAGAGGGCTATTCTATCCCGACCCAACCATCGCCTTCAGCATGTGAATTTCTCTCGTATTCTGCTTGACAAACTAAGATAGAGCAAGTAGTTGTCGACGCAAGTGGGGCACGTCGATCAAGGCTCGAGACGGCAGCGAGATGCAAAAGAAGCACCCGGACACGATCAAAGTAAGAAAGCGCCGACTGCTTTGCTAGTTGTCTAGCGCACCGGAGCTACAAGAGCGATCGCAGGGTGGCATGGGGATGGGGGCATCCGAACTTGGAATCCCACCTTGTTTTGTGGGGGAATCGCGTAGCGTCGGGTGCACGCTTCCAAGCCAGGCCGTTCGTGGCTAAAAATATGATGCTTCTCTTTTGCACTTATGTTTTTCTCTATTCTGAAATACAGCATGCACATTTTTCGTCTTAAGAATACGGCCAGCCAAGCCAAGCCAAGTGGCGAATAGTTGTCAAATAAATGGCCAGAATAACTTAGAAGACATCAACATATTTTGTCTTTAATCACATGGATTTTTTGAAAACTTTCAGTCTAACCATCTTTAATCATCACAATACAACGAACATCAGAAATAATAAAAATTAAATCCAGATCCGTACACGACATGGCGACAACACATTTCGCCCGACCGTGTCCGTTTGGATCTGCACGGACAGAAAACATGGCACACCATGCCGACACATTCCCAATTACGTCTGCTCGATATTCGTTTGTACGCATTTTCATCCCAAATTTATGCCTGATTTGCGTCCACACGGACGTGCCGCGCGTTCGCTCTGTGTCTGCATTGGGCCCCCGTGTCGGCCGCGCGACCACCGCCTCGGTCCTAGTAAATGCCACATGCATGAGCCACCCGTCCTTT
>NC_041383.1:102582349-102603421 GCF_002162155.2 Triticum dicoccoides
GCCCAATGCGATGCCATCACCATGGGCTTCTTTAGCAAGCGTGGCAAGCATGACCACGTGGCTCGGCCCACTTCACTTTGGCGCTGCAGGCCCCATGGAGGCGGCAGGAATAGAATGTGACCCGTTGTACATCCTGATGCACCAGGCGCTCTACCATTGGGAGCACTGCGTGCCTCTGCCATGTCCGGACGTCAACCTCCCATATGGCTGGCACCTCAACCCTGACATGGTTTCGGTGTCGGCGGGGCCGCAGTCCAACAACACGCGTGCGACCGAGATTCGCAGCCGCCGTGCTGCCCTCCCGCCCGCGCTCCATTGCGACCCGGACTACATACTGGACTCGCCGATATGGGACGTGTGGATCGCCTCGGAACACGATGAGTGCCACCGTGGGAGCTTCACGATAGAGGCCCGCTCTCCACTATCACCCGTGGTGGTCAACTAGGAGGACGACGAGGAGGAGGCGGCATAACTCACGACCCTAGAGGAGGCGACTAGGTGGGCACTCGAGGAATCCAAACACGAGGAGATGGCGCGTTGGCCTGGCCTTGCTTTTGCTATGGCTGAATCTACCACCCGCTCAAGAGCCACTCTAAACGTGGTCGTGGACGAGCACCTCGCCTCTCTACGTCTCGTGCACGCCCATGTGGGTGGGCGTGACCGGCGAGGAGGCGCAGAACACATGTATGACGTCGAGACACAAAGCGTTGGTGGGCAAGTGGGAGGCGGTTGAATGCCAGGTGGACCAGGCGACGAAGGCGGCCAAGCAGCTAGCGGCTCGGGGAGTGCAGGAGGTGTAGGCTACCTACTCAGACGCGATGTAGGCAGCCTACCAGCAGGCCTTCCTATGGATGCAGGCACCGACGTCAATCTAACCAACGAGGAGGATGACGACACATAGGGCTGGGGGTTGCTGTTTTAAAAAGGTTTATATGTTTATCGTTTGAAATTTTAGTTAATGTAAGTGTTGGATTACGGGTTCCGCAAACCCTTGAGAGGTTTGAACTCTGGTGTGAGTGTGAAGATCTTTCTCTCCCCAGCCTACCGACTCGCTAATCTCACAGCCTAACGCGTCGAGCTCGAAGGAAACGGGACACAGCAGTTTACCCAGGTTCAGGCCACCTTGCAGTGTAAAACCCTACTCCTACTTTGTGTGGATTTGCCTCGAGGGGCTGAGGAAGAACTAGTACAGTGGAGAAAAGCCTCAGGAGGCGTGTTCTTGGGCTCAAGTGAACTGGGGAGCTGGTGAGGGTGGAACGGATCCGATCCGGTTTTATCCGTCCCCCCCACCCATGGTGGTGGCTAGATCCTGTTTATAGTGGCCTTGGTCCTCTTCCCGAATGGAGGCGGGAAGGGATCCCACAACGGCCAAATTTGAAGGGAGAGAACAAGTACATCTTATCCTGACTAAAGTGGTCTTCATCTGCAAAATCCTCTGGTTGTGACGCCGTGGTGGGCTCGGCGATGACCTCCGTCCTGCCGTCCTGGCGGTCTTGGTCTTGTTGCAAGGGAATGGAAACCTTTGGCTGCTTCCTCGGGACTCTATGCCTGCTACTTGCCTCCTTTGCACCGAAGAGGAAATTGTTACTCTGCTCCCGCTGGCGCCCGCCTGGTGTCCGCCTGGCCCTGGTCGTCACGGTTCACGTCATTCGAACCTCATGAGGTGAGGCTTGCATAGAAATCTCCGTTCCTCAGGAGCCAGCCCGAGGAGGCTTATCCCTTCGGAGGTCTTGATGTCGTCCGCCTCGCGAGGCTTGGACGCTCATGAGGGTCTTGAGTTGTTGATGTCGAAACTGGACCGTACCAGGCCGTCGATGGAGCCACACCGCGGGCTGCAGGCAGGCAAGTCTGGGTACCCCCGTATCCAGAACGCCGACAGTAGCTCCCAGGCCCAAGGCGCGCTCAGACTTGGCTTCTAGGCGAAGCCAAAGGGCAAGTGCGGAGCGCCGCGGGCCCTAACCGCCTGCGGCCTTGAGCGACGCGTGGCGATTGATGGGACGTGGGCGTCTCCGCTTCCCCATGCCGCCTCGACAACTGCCCCTAGTTGACAAAAAGGCCGGCGCCTTCCGTCTTGCTCCAGATCCCCTTCTCTCTCTGCGCCAAAAAATCTTCTAGATCAGCCGATTTCCTCCACCAAGCTTGCGCCCGGTGGCCTCCGGCAAGGCGAAGTCTCCAGCCCCGGCTACGCGCTCGGCACCCTTTCGATCCAGCCATGGATGCATCTACCATTACCGAAGAGAAGCACCTCGCCGCCGCGCTCCAGTTGACGGCGAGCGGCGACAACGAGGGGGGAGAGACGACGCTCTGGGTCGGCTCTGCCAAGCTGGAATCTTTGGGCGGTACCTTCTACCCCTTCTTCCTCCATAGTGTTTATGCCGAAATGGTCCCCCCTTTCTCCCGCTTTTTCTATGTTGTCCTTCGTCATTACGGGATCCAAGCCCTCCATCTTTACCCCAACTCCGTCGTTCTCATATCCATCTTCGCCCTTTACTACGAGGCATTCGTGGGAGTGATGCCCTTCGTCGTGTTGCTTTGCCACTTCTTTTACCTCCAGGCGAACGACAGCCAGTGCGCAGGGTGCGTTGGCTTCGTTGCGGCCAACGGCAGCAACGCGATTTCCCGCGCCGGGAAGAAGGTGGAGGACTTTCGGAACAAGTGGATCTTCATGGATGCCAAGCGCTCGCACGTCCTGCTGGAGCTACCAACTGGGCTCCTGACATCCAGGGAGGGGTGGTCCCACGAGAAGCTCACGGACCCCCTAGTGAAGCTACAGCTGAAGAAGATGGAGGCTGACTTGAAGGCGGAGAAGCTAACGGGGGCAGAGAAGCTGACGGGGGCCATGATCATCAGGGAGTTCGTGACGCAGCGCCTAGCGCCGCTCCAGGAGCACTCTCATCCCTTATGGAAGCTTGGTGGCACAGAACACAAGCTCCGGCTGCGCCAGGACAGCTTGTCCGACGAGGAGCTGAGCAAGGTCATGCACTCCTTGCTTGGGAAGGACCAGGGCGGTCCCCCGGACGACCACCTCCCGATGTACTGCCGAGATGAGGGGAGGGGATAGCTGCTGCCATGCCCGTCTTCAACGAGCACAGGCTCATGTCGATGGAGCCTTCCTTGCCAGCAGGCCCCATGGTGGACATGTCCTTTGGCGACCACTCCTCCGAAGCCACCTGGGAGAGGGAGGGGGAGACCTCTCCCCCTCGGTAGAGCACCCTCCTCCGCAACTTCTCCGATGACGACGACGCTAGTGCGCACCCGGTCAGGGAGTCGGCACGCTCTGTCGGGGTCACCACAAGATCCGGGGACCCCTCCAAAGAAGCAGAGGCGAGGGGTCCCGAAGAGAGACATGTCAGCATTGATTCCCCTGAGCAGCGCTCCTGCTTTTCCGACATCATCCAACGCGGGTCCGGTCGCTCGCCTGTCCGCTCCTGGGAACGCAACGCCGCCCGCGCTCAGGAACTTTGTGCTTGTGGGCCTGAAGAGGAACGACGTTGCCATGGACCAGTAAGTGCCCCTTGTCGGTGTTAAAACCGGTGGATCTCGGGTAGGGGGTCCCAAATTGTGCGTCTAAGGCTAATGGTAGCAGGAGGCAGGGGACACGATGTTTTACCCAGGTTCGGGCCCTCTTTATGGAGGTAATACCCTACTTCCTGCTTGATTGATCTTGAAGATATGAGTACTACCAGAGTTGATCTACCACGAGATCGTAGAGGCTAAACCCTAAGAGCTAGCCTATGATTATGATTGTTATTGTCCTACGGACTAAACCCTCCAGTTTATATAGACACCGGAGGAGGCTAGGGTTACATAGAGTCGGTTATAGAGAAGGAGATCTAACATCCGAATCGCCAAGCTTGCCTCCACGCAAAAGGAGAGTCCCATCCGGACACGGGACGAAGTCTTGAATCTTGTATCTTCATAGTCCAACAGTCCGGCCAAAGTATATAGTCCGGCTGTCCGGATACCCCCTTATCCAGGACTCCCCCAGTATCCCCCGAACTAGGCTTCAA
The DNA here is from genome assembly GCF_002162155.2 of Triticum dicoccoides. Lineage (NCBI taxonomy): Eukaryota > Viridiplantae > Streptophyta > Magnoliopsida > Poales > Poaceae > Triticum > Triticum dicoccoides. The sequence goes on from NC_041383.1 coordinate 102,586,360, forward strand.
TGACGATGAGTCCGGCGCGTAGATTGTCTTCGGCATTGGAAGGCAGGTTCTTCTCCAAATCCAAAGTACCTATTGTAGCAAACAGTGTCCGGCCTCCCATCAATGGTGTACTCCTCAGCTTCTGTGCTCCAATAATGGCCATCTCCATGTGTCGAGCGAATACGAGGAGACGGAGCATTTTTACATTTGCCACACTGGCCCTGTAAGCGAACCGTCTATTTGTAGAGACGGGGATCCTCAGATCCAAATCTCACCTTCTTCCCTCCAGCAAGCATTCAACAGAGCGCATCCAGAAAAACCATCCCATCATGGCCGGTCACCGCAGCTCCTCTTCTCACCCGCTTAGTTCTAAGCCAGGTGATTGGGAGAAGTGTTTTGTCCCCCACAGCCGTTTAGTAGAGTTGCAGACCCAAGGGTTTCTTCCACCAGCGTACATGGTCCCCATCCAAGCCGGACTAGCCACCTATAATGGCAGGGTGCAAGAGGAGAGATCTCCTACCCCATCTCAGGGGGAGCGGGTATGCCTCATCCCATATTTGCTAAGAGGCGTCGGGTTTCCAATCCACCCATTCCTCCGCGGGCTCCTGGAGTTCTACGGCCTCTAGCTGCATAACTTTACCCCCGCCTCCGTGCTGCACATCGCAGTATATGTTGCCCTCTGTGAGTTACTCCTGGGCTGCGAGGCTCACTTTGAGTTATGGAAGAGGCTATTCTGCCTCATCCCTCGTAATCAGGGGGGATCTATATATCAAGTGGGCGGAGCCGAAATATGGCGCGTCGCCCAGGCCGGATACCTGTCCGGCACTCCAAAGAAGGCATCCGAAGACTGGCCCTCTGAGTGGTTTTATGTAGATGACGTTCCCCTTCCGGACCCAATCCGGACGGGCCTTCCTGAGTTTAATAACGCTCCACTAAAGAAACACCAAAGTTGGCGCCCTCGGAGCCCCCAGGTGGAAGATGACAGAGAAGTCCACTTCCTGATGGGCAGGATAAAGACACTGGCCAAATCAGGACTTACAATAACCGAAGTTATATCAATATGCATAATGCGGGGGGTGCAGCCACTTCAATACCGGGGGAAGCCCATGTGGCACTTCAACGGGGAAGGCAATGCCACCCGCTGCGGTCGTAAAGGTCCGGACTCCGCCACCGCTCTGGCGAGAATACTGTCCGATTTATATAAAGGAGAAGAAGAGGAGTTCCTCCGTATTAAAGCGCGGGATGGATTTTCCATGTACAACTCCCCAAGATGGGTAAGCCGTTACTCTTTACTCAACTCTATCCATTCTTGCATCCTTCATCGCAATCATTTACTCTCCTGCTTTCTAAGCAGGAACTAAGGAAGGTCGTGAAACAGTTCAACAGCCCCTCTCCGCAGCCAGAGGACCTCGGCCGGGCCCTCGATCCCAGACTTGAAGAAGATCCGGATATATCTGTGGAGCTTGTCGACGGGACATTTTATCAGGCAAGCTACGACGACACCTTGGTTGCCATTATTGCCGATTATCCCGGACTGCTCTCGGGGTCACGTGTAAGCAAAGCTAAACCCCTAACCTCCAAAGAGGATTCCTCCTTTGTACCATACCTTATGCACAAATATCGAATTTCTATAGTGACGGCCATCGGAATGTGGTGCCGAGCCCCTAGGAGCTCATCAGCAAAGGGCATTCGGGCCAAGCAGGCTCAATAGGAAGGCGGTCAGGGTCGAAACACCATTGCAGAGGTATAATTGAAACCTTCTTTGTGATTATCATTTTTGAAATGTAACAACTTCCATTGTGTTTTGGCAGAAAGAGTAGTCGTCAGACTATATCCGGAGATCCTGCCGGCCACGCCTCCACCAGCCGGATTCCAGAACCGGTCTCAAGAGAGGAGGCTAATGTGGGGACGACACCGAATTGTCCTCCGACAGAGGATGCAGATAGGCTCTCCGCCACAAATTCCAAAATAGAGAGCGCCATGAATCACCGGCGCCGATGGGCCGTACTCCACAATGGTATCTTTTCCGAAGAGGCATTCAATGCCTTCAATTCGGGAGACGCATATATCCGAGCTGCCCAAGATGGAGTTGCCCGAGCAACGGACCAGTATGCAAAGGATATACGGGTAAGAAAATTTGATAAGCATGTATATCAGTAGCCCCTGAGACTTGAAACAGTTGGAACAACTGATTTAAGGATCATTGTATGCGCAGGTTCTTGTAGAGAAGAATACCCATTTAACTCAAGAGTTAGAGGAGTGCAAGACCCAGCTGAGGGCCGCAGTTGCCAAACTAGAGGAATTCCCGAAGGCCTCATCTGGTAATACTTGTCTCAATAGAGAAAATTTAAGGACGTATACCATTTAGTATTCGGCTTGCTTTATAAGTCTAATAGAAGATTCTGCAGACAATCCCGGAGAGAATCCGGAGATTGTAAAAGATAGTGAGTCACATCTCCAAAGATAGCTAAAGGCTGGCGAGCGTGTGCTTATGCAGGTTAGCTAGGCAGGAGAAAAACACTCGCCAAGACGCCAATGTGCGAGTGGGCGTCGAATTATCAGATGTTCGAGCTCAGATTGCAGACTCTGTGAAGGAGAACCGGAGGCTTCGACATGGCATTTACAATAAGTGCTTTAAACAAACTGTAGTACAGTTCAGCAAGGAAGCATGCTGACACGATTATGTCTGTAGGTATGCTGACAGGCCGTCCCAAAGAGGAGATGCTCGGATCCGCAGGTGATATGCTGCAAGATCTCTCGCAACTGCACGAACAAGCTTGGCAGGCGATGCAGGGTATTGCCAGGCCCTGTGGCCATCCGCTTCCCTGCCAGGGGGCATGGGAGAGCTTGTGGAAATGCTCAAAAGAGCACGGCAACGCTTCCAATTATGGAAGATATCAGTTTGCCGACAAGGTGCAAGGGAAGCCTGGGCCATGGTGAAGACACGATACGCCAAGGCTGACCCGGACCATATGGCTGAAGTCGGACCGGTAGGGCCAGATGGGCAAGAGATTCCCGTAAGTCTGGTGTATGACCAAGTAGCGTTAGCCGCAAAGTATTGCCAACAGGATTGTAGACTAGACAACTTGTTGGATGGTATAGAGGAAGAATATAGCCAGTCCAAGTGACTATGTAATTCAATGGACATATGTAGTCCCTAGCTGGATTGAAAATCATTTGTCATGGCGGACCTTTTCGCTTCAGCCCCCGGACCCGACAGTCCGGGGTGTATCCGAATACCCTCTCAGTTATGTAAAACCGGGGTATGCGCGGAAACCAGGCGTAGGGGTCATAAGTGCTTGAATAGACAAGTACCCAACTAGTTATGTTATATTACATGGATAGTAAGAAACATCTTCCAAAGAGAATAGTGCCGTTAGGGGTTCCTTTCCTGGGTATGCATGCATCGATGTGCATGTCCGAACTACGAACAGTAGCGTAGGAAACAAAACATCTTGGGATTCACGTTGTAATAAACGAAAAACATCTTTTGTTCACCAACCGAATATTCCCTTAAGAACGCTAGCTTTCGGCTTCACCTAGTCTGAGGTACACATCCGGCTGAACCGGCAGTAACAATCGTAGAGGTGCTCCCCTTATGCCCTAGCCGAATTAACAGGAACGTAGGGCATAAACACAAGAGCCAGGAAACCCAGCATGGCCAAATCTTAAGTCATATCGATGCATATAATGGTGAAGAAAAGGCACATATGGAAAAACAACGCATATGTGGTAGGCAGAAAGCCATTAAAGTAATTATATTTATCTTCCGTATAGGAAGCCCCCAGGTATGGTAAGCACACATAGTGCGGCCGGAGCGATCAAGCATCCGCACAGTATTTAAGACTTTGTGTGAAGAAGGTAAAGAGGGCGAGAAAGGAAAAAGGAGAACATAATTGAAAGAGCGGAGGTAAGGACACGAACACTGAGTTCGGCACTAGGCGTAGAATCTCCGGAGTCTGGCCGCGTTCCATGGGTTTGGCTCGAGTCTGTTATTGGATGCATTGCGCAGACGGTACGCTCCTCCAGTGAGAACTTTATCAATGATGAAGGGACCCTCCCACTTGGGTTTGAGTTTGTCCTTCTTCTTCTCCGGTAGGCATAGAACGAGTTCGCCAACGTTATAAGTTTGGGCCCGTACTTCTCTGCTTTGATATCTTCGAGCCTGCTGCTGATAGAATGCAGAACGGGCTTTTGTGACGTCGCGCTCCTCCTCCAGGGCATCTAAGTTGTCCTGCCAATCTATCTCGGCTTCCCTCTCTTCGTACATGCGCATGCGAGGTGAGTCATGGATTATGTCGCAGGGTAGTACTGCTTCTGCGCTGTACACCATAAAGAATGGTGTGTATCCGGTGGTACGATTCAGTGTGGTCTGCAGCCCCCAGAGTACGGAGTCGAGCTCCTCGACCCAGTGCGTGTTTGATTCCTTCAAGGATCGCACTAGTCTGGGTTTGATGCCACTCATAATGAGACCATTTGCCCATTCGACTTGACCGTTTGTTTGGGGATGATAGACGGAGGCATAATCGAGCTTAATGCCCATGTTGCCGCACCAAGTTTTCACTTCATCGGCTGTGAAGTTTGAGCCATTGTTAGTGATGATGCTGTGGGGGACACCGTAACGGTGTACAACCCCTGATATGAAGTCTATGACTGGTCCGGATTCGGCCGTTTTAACTGGTTTGGCTTCTATCCATTTGGTGAACTTTTCCACCATGACCAATAAGTATTTTTTCTTATGGTTCCCCCTTTAAGAGGTCCGACCATATCCAGCCCCCAGACCGCGAAGGGCCAAGTTATGGGGATAGTTTGGAGAGCGATAGGGGGCATATGGCTCTGATTGGCGAAGAGCTGGCAACCGACGCAATGTTGGACAAGGTCCTGTGCATCTGCCCGGGCTGTCGGCCAGTAAAAACCCGTACGGAAGGCCTTGCTGACAAGTGCCCGGGCTGCAGTGTGGTGCCCGCCGAGTCCGGCATGAATTTCAGCCAAGAGCCGTCGCCCTTCCTCTTCGGAGATGCTTCTTTGGAGCGCTCCGGTGGCACTTTTCTTATAGAGCTCTCCCTCACAGACTTTGTAGGCCTTGGAACGCCGCACAATACAGCGTGCCTCATTTTGGTCCTTGGGGAGCACTTGCCTGTTTAGGTAGGCCAAGAAGGGCTCGGTCCATGGGGCGATGACAGCCATGATTTCATGGGCCAAAGGTGTTATTTCGGTGGCAGAGCCCCCGATTTTGTCAGATGGTTCGGACTCTGGGTTTGTGTTCGGGGCCGGACTGGTGTTGCCGGTCAACCCTTCCCATACCACGGATGGCTTGAACAACCTTTCCAACAAGATATTAGGTGGGACGGGGTCATGTTTAGCGCTGATGCGGGCGAGGATATCCGCCACTTGATTGTTTCCTCGGACCACATGGTGGAATTCAAGCCCCTTGAACCGAGCTGACATTTTGAGAACGACATTACGATAGGCCACCATTTTCGGATCCTTGGCATCGAAGTCTCCATTTATTTGCGATATTGCGAGGTTCGAGTCCCCGCGCACTTCTAGGCGTTGAATGCCCATAGAGACTGCCATCCGAAGACCATGTAGCAGTGCCTCGTATTCGGCTGCATTGTTGGAGTCTATGTATAATATTTGGAGTACGTATTGGACAGTTTCTCTGGTGGGGGATGTCAAGACTACACCCGCTCCCAATCCGGCCAGCATTTTAGAGCCGTCAAAGTGCATGATCCAACTGGAGTACGCGCCGTACTCTTTAGGGAGTTTGGCTTCTATCCATTCAGCGACAAAGTTAGCTAGGACTTGCGACTTAATGGCCCGCCGTGGTTTGTATGTTATGTCAAACGGAAGGAGCTCGATAGCCCATTTAGCAATCCGGCCCGTGGCATCGCGGTTGTTTATTATGTCATTGAGTGGTACTTCGGAGGCCACCGTAATCGAACACTCTTGGAAGTAGTGTCGTAGCTTCCAGGATGCCATGAAGACCGCGTATGCTATCTTTTGATAGTGTGGGTATCAGGATTTGCATGGAGTGAGGACAATGGACACGTAATATACCGGCTTTTCAAGCGGGAACTTGTGTCTGTCTGCTTCTCGTTCGATGACGAGCACTGCGCTTACAACCTGTTGTGTTGCAGCTATGTATAATAGCATAGGTTCACCAGTATTTGGCGCGGTCAGGACTGGATTGCTGGCCAATAGGGCTTTTATTTCTTCCAGTCCGGCCGTGGCCGCATTCATCCACTCGAAGTGTTCGGTGCACCGAAGAAGGCGATAAAGTGGTAGTGCCTTTTCTCGTAATCGAGATATAAAGCGGCTTAAGGCAGCCACAAATCCAGTTAGTTTCTGGATCTGCTTGAGGTCCGTTGGGATAGCCAACTGCGACAGAGCTCGGATTTTTGCCGGATTTGCTTCGATTCCTCTATTGGAAACGATGAAGCCGAGCAACTTCCCGGAGGGTACACCGAAGACACATTTTTCCGGGTTGAGCTTCATGTCGTATGTTCGGAGGTTGTCGAACATTCGTCTCAAGTCATCTATTAGAGTTTCGACGTGTCTTGTTTTGATGACCACGTCGTCCACATATGCCTCCACTGTTTTGCCGATTTGCTTCTCCAAGCATGTCTGAATCATGCGTTGATAGGTTGCGCCAGCGTTTTTGAGCCTGAAAGGCATAGTGTTGAAACAGAAGGGGCCATATGGTGTTATGAAGGCCGTTGCAGCTTGGTCAGATTCCAACATCTTTATCTGATGGTATCCGGAGTATGCGTCGAGGAAACACAGTGAGTCGTGTCCTGCGGCGGTGTCGATGATTTGGTCAATGCGAGGGAGGGGGAAGGGATCCTTGGGGCAAGCCTTATTGAGATCTTTGAAATCGACACATAGGCGCCAGGATTTGTCCTTCTTTGGTACCATTACCAGGTTTGCTAGCCAATCCAGATGTTTTATATCTCTGATGAATCCGGCCTCGAGTAGCTTGGCTAGCTCTTCTCCCATGGCTTGCCGCTTAGGCTCTGAGAAGCGCCTAAGAGTCTGCTTGACTGGCTTGTATCCTTTTTGTATATTGAGGCTGTGTTCAGCCAGCCTACGTGGGATGCCCGGCATGTCTGACGGATGCCAGGTGAAGATGTCCCAATTCTCACGTAGGAAATCTCACAATGCGGCGTCCATTGTGGGGTTCAACTGTGTCCCAATGGCAGCTGTCTTTGTGGGGTCCATTGGGTGGACCTGGAATTTTACTATCTCGTCTGCGGGCTTGAAAGAGGTGGACTTGGGTCGCTTGTCGAGTATCACGTCATCTCTTTTCACTGTGGCGCACAGCGTTGTTAGTTCTTCAACCGCGAGGGCTTCAGATAATGCCTCCAGGGCTAGTGCAGCAGTTTTATTTTTGGTGCAGAGTGTGATGTCCGGGTCACTAGATAGAGTGATGATTCCATTGGGTCCGGGCATCTTGAGCTTCATGTACCCGTAATGGGGTATATCTTGAAAACACGTGAATGCGTCCCGCCCTAAGAGGGCGTGGTATCCGCTGCTGAATGGGGCCACTTGGAACGTGATTTCTTCGGACCTGTAATTCTCCGGCGTGCCGAATACCACATCCAGTGTGATTTTTCCCGCACACCGTGCCTCCTGACTAGGGATGATTCCTCTGAAGGTCGTGCTGCTTCGTTCCATGCGAATCTTGTCAATTTCCATCTTGTTGAGGGTTTCCTCATAGATGAGGTTTAATCCGCTTCCGCCGTCCATGAGCACTTTAGTGAGCCGGATGCCGTCCATGATTGGACTAAGGACCAAGGCGGCTGGTGCCCGGACTGTTCAAACTTGATGTTCGTCACTGGCATTGAAAGTTATGGCCGTGTCGTTCCACGGATTTATTGTTGTCATGTGGCAAACTTCGGCGAGACTGTGTTGAGCTCGCTTGCGCCTATTATTTGAGGCGAAAGTCTCGAAGACTGTCAATACCACATTGTTATTTCCGGCGGGATGTTGCTCTGTTGTATGGTTTATGAGGAGATTCCTCGCCGCTCCTTGCTACCTGCCGGAGTATCCAACATGCTCTAAGGCTATGTGTTGGCGTGGTATCCGGTGTGCTGTGAATTTTGCATGGCCCGTTGAGCCATTCCTCCAATACGGTTCCACGCCTTGCATCGGGCTTTGGTTTTTTGGTAATTGAATGGGGTAACTTACGAGAGTTTTCCCTTTTAGTTCGGACGAAGGGTTTAATGAGAGCCGGATTATCCTAGAAGTTTGTTTGGGTTTTCCATGCGCTTTCCATCGCGCAGTACTTCTGCACTATGGCTGCTAATTCAGTGAAGTGTACTATGTCACAACGACTTATAGCGTTGAGGATCCCTTTGTCCGTGCAATTTTTGCAAAAGAGGGAGACTGCGTCTTCCTCGCGACAGTCCTTTACCCTGTTTATCACAAGGAGGAATCTGGCCTAGTAATAATGTACTGTCTCTTGGGGCTCTTGTCTGATATGCGAAAGATTGAATAAATCTGGGCGGGTGGGTGGATTTAAATCCGAATCCTGACCCAATCTGAGACCCAGGGGCAAAGAAGCTTCCGAGCATAGCGGCTCGGGCTCCGGGATGTTGCCCAATTTCTTCGGCCCGCCGGCTGATTCTAAATTCAGGGTTTGGGTCATGTCCTCCCACGAGCGGATGTCCGGCTCAAAGAGCTCAGAAAACCAGACATAGTTCATCCTCAAAATAGAGGGAGAGTTCGTATGACACTTTTCCACTACCGCTATCTCATGGGTGACCGACGGAGACTAAATCTCCCTTTTGTCGGGTTTAAGCCCGGTCCGGTCACAGTCCGTAATGACGCCTAGAGCGGTGATGCAATCCAAGAGCTCATTAAGGGAGGAGAGCTCCATTGGGTCCATCTATTTGGCGAGTTCCGAATCAACGTGGAGGCTGTTTTTGATGACCTGAGAAGTCATCATCGGCGTGACAGTCGATCGGGCGGTCATGACGAAGCCGCCAACCGGAGGGTTTGGCCTAGAGCCAGGACTCCCCCAAAGGTGATGTTGTCCTTGACAACGAGACGAGCCATCAAGCCTTATCGCGACGACACAATGGAACTCTCAATGAAAGCACCAATGTCGGTGTCAAAACCGGCGGATCTCGGGTTGGGGGTCCCGAACTGTGCGTCTAAGGCTAATGGTAACAGGAGGCAGGGGACACGATGTTTTACCTAGGTTCAGGCCCTCTCGATGGAGGTAATACCCTACTTCCTGCTTGATTGATCTTGATGATATGAGTATTACAAGAGTTGATCTACCACGAGATCGTAGAGGCTAAACCCTAAGAGCTAGCCTATGATTATGATTGTTGTTGTCCTACGGACTAAACTCTCTGGTTTATATAGACACCAGAGGAGGCTAGGGTTGCATAGAGTCGGTTACAGAGAAGGATATCTAACATCCGAATCGCCAAGCTTGCCTTCCACGCAAAAGGAGAGTCCCATGCGGACACGGGACGAAGTCTTGAATCTTGTATCTTCATAGTCCAACAGTCCCGCCAAAGTATATAGTCCGGCTGTCCGGATACCCCCTTATCCAGGACTCCCTCACCCCTTCTCACTCTTGCTCTTGGATTTTGATGTAGTGCTCAATATCTTCATTTGATGCCAGGCCGCTGCCGGCGGTGAAGAGGAAGAAGGGGGGTGCTGGAGCCACCGAGAGCAAGCGCGCCGCCGTGGTCGCTGTAGTTCTGGCTCAGAAGGATGCAGCAGCTCCTATCGCTCCTACTGAGGTGCTGCCCTCCCGAAGCTCCTGAGCTCAACCTCAGGAGAAGACGGCTCTTGCAGCAGAGCTGGCCCCGGAGGTGCGTGTATCCGATTCGCTTGTTGGGGACCCAAGATCTCTGGAGCCCCCAGTCCTATCAGCTCTGCTGCTCCGCCGGTCTTGGTGCCGGCAGCGCCTCCTCTTCTATCCACCAGCCGTCGGGCCGTGGTGCTTCCGCCATGTATGGAGCCCTGGAGGAGGCCCGCTCTGCGCTGGACCAGCTCCGGGATGATCTTTAGGGCCCGGACTAGCGCAAGCATCGGGGAGCCTAGAGCTGGTCTCGGGGTGGCTCCGAGCCGATGCGTCCGTCCGGACAGCCTGGGGCCAAGCCGTGGCATCCGAGGAGGAGGGCCGGAGGGTGACTGGCTTAGCCGCAGCCGCCCATGACATGGCGCTGAAGGAAGCCAAGGACGCACAGGAGCGGTGTCGCATAGTGGAGGCCGAATTGGATACCCTCTGGGATCAGCAGGCCACCCAGGTCAATCAACTCAAGGTGTGGGAGGAGGAGCTAAAGGCCCCCAGTTGCTGATCGAGATGCCGAGCTGGCGCAGGCTGCCTGGGAGCAGGTCACTGAGTGTGGCCGCCTGGAGAAGTTGAAGGCAGAGGTGGAGGCGGCCTGGGCGTCCCTCGCCAAGGCCGAGGAGGTGGCCACCATGGAGCGCAACACCTTTGTCTCTCTTGAGGCGATGTTCCGCAAGGCGCTGCAGGATCTCTTCGGGAGCGAGCACCAGGAGCCAGCGGTGACCCCAGAGCAGGGCCCTGTCACTCTTCTCTCCGAGCTTGTTGAAGCGCTCGAGAGTGTCGTCACTGGGTTCGGCCCCATGCTAGAGGGAGACGCCCGCATACTCTCTTCCTCGACCATGACACGCTTCTTCAGCCGTCTCTATCTTCGGGACACCAACTTCGACTTCGGTGCCTTGCTCGAGCCCGTGGACCCAGAGTCTTGCGCCACCTCTGCTGAAGCTGTGAAGGGTCAGGTGGATGCCCTGCAGAAGAAGTTCCTGGCCGTCGGCCCCATGGCTGGGGCTGAAAGCAAGGATGATGGTGACATCATCGACAATGGGGCTCCCAGGGCGGGCGATGATGGTGACATCATCGACAATGGGGCTCCCAAGGCGGGCGATGATGGCGTCAAAGGCTGAAGAAGAAGCGTGATGGCCGCACCTCTCCCTGTTTCCATCCTGCAACATGTATCGTGCCCCGCGGAGGCGTGATACGTCTCCAACGTATCTATAATTTTTGATTGCTCCATGCTGTTATATTATCATTCTTGGATGTTTTACAATCATTTTATAGTCATTTTATATCATTTTTGGTACTAACCTATTGACATAGTGCTTAGTGCTAGTTGTTGTTTTTTGCATGTTTTTTACATCGTAGGAAATCAATATCAATCGGAGTCCAAATGCGACGAAGCTCCTGGAGGATTTTTTTGGGCCAGAAGAAAGCCAATCGGCCAAGGAAGCACCTGGGGGGGGGGTGCTCGAGGGGAGCAGCACCCACCAGGCGCTATCGTTTAACGCCCCTAGCTAGGCATAAAAGCAAGAATAGAACTAAGTGTTGCCATAATAAGAAGATAGATCACAAAAAATCATCTCATATTCTCTAGGCGTTGAATGCCCATAGAGACTGCCATCCGAAGACCATGTAGCAGTGCCTCGTATTCGGCTGCATTGTTGGAGTCTATGTATAATATTTGGAGTACGTATTGGACAGTTTCTCTGGTGGGGGATGTCAAGACTACACCCGCTCCCAATCCGGCCAGCATTTTAGAGCCGTCAAAGTGCATGATCCAACTGGAGTACGCGCCGTACTCTTTAGGGAGTTTGGCTTCTGTCCATTCAGCGACAAAGTTAGCTAGGACTTGCGACTTAATGGCCCGCCGTGGTTTGTATGTTATGTCAAACGGAAGGAGCTCGATAGCCCATTTAGCAATCCGGCCCGTGGCATCGCGGTTGTTTATTATGTCATTGAGTGGTACTTCGGAGGCCACCGTAATCGAACACTCTTGGAAGTAGTGTCGTAGCTTCCAGGATGCCATGAAGACCGCGTATGCTATCTTTTGATAGTGTGGGTATCAGGATTTGCATGGAGTGAGGACAATGGGCACGTAATATACCGGCTTTTCAAGCGGGAACTTGTGTCTGTCTGCTTCTCGTTCGATGACGAGCACTGCGCTTACAACCTGTTGTGTTGCAGCTATGTATAATAGCATAGGTTCACCAGTATTTGGCGCGGTCAGGACTGGATTGCTGGCCAATAGGGCTTTTATTTCTTCCAGTCCGGCCGTGGCCGCATTCATCCACTCGAAGTGTTCGGTGCGCCGAAGAAGGCGATAAAGTAGTAGTGCCTTTTCTCGTAATCGAGATATAAAGCGGCTTAAGGCAGCCACAAATCCAGTTAGTTTCTGGATCTGCTTGAGGTCCGTTGGGATAGCCAACTGCGACAGAGCTCGGATTTTTGCCGGATTTGCTTCGATTCCTCTATTGGAAACGATGAAGCCGAGCAACTTCCCGGAGGGTACACCGAAGACACATTTTTCCGGGTTGAGCTTCATGTCGTATGTTCGGAGGTTGTCGAACATTCGTCTCAAGTCATCTATTAGAGTTTCGACGTGTCTTGTTTTGATGACCACGTCGTCCACATATGCCTCCACTGTTTTGCCGATTTGCTTCTCCAAGCATGTCTGAATCATGCGTTGATAGGTTGCGCCAGCGTTTTTGAGCCTGAAAGGCATAGTGTTGAAACAGAAGGGGCCATATGGTGTTATGAAGGCCGTTGCAGCTTGGTCAGATTCCAACATCTTTATCTGATGGTATCCGGAGTATGCGTCGAGGAAACACAGTGAGTCGTGTCCTGCGGCGGTGTCGATGATTTGGTCAATGCGAGGGAGGGGGAAGGGATCCTTGGGGCAAGCCTTATTGAGATCTTTGAAATCGACACATAGGCGCCAGGATTTGTCCTTCTTTGGTACCATTACCAGGTTTGCTAGCCAATCCAGATGTTTTATATCTCTGATGAATCCGGCCTCGAGTAGCTTGGCTAGCTCTTCTCCCATGGCTTGCCGCTTAGGCTCTGAGAAGCGCCTAAGAGTCTGCTTGACTGGCTTGTATCCTTTTTGTATATTGAGGCTGTGTTCAGCCAGCCTACGTGGGATGCCCGGCATGTCTGACGGATGCCAGGTGAAGATGTCCCAATTCTCACGTAGGAAATCTCACAATGCGGCGTCCATTGTGGGGTTCAACTGTGTCCCAATGGCAGCTGTCTTTGTGGGGTCCATTGGGTGGACCTGGAATTTTACTATCTCGTCTGCGGGCTTGAAAGAGGTGGACTTGGGTCGCTTGTCGAGTATCACGTCATCTCTTTTCACTGTGGCGCACAGCGTTGTTAGTTCTTCAACCGCGAGGGCTTCAGATAATGCCTCCAGGGCTAGTGCAGCAGTTTTATTTTTGGTGCAGAGTGTGATGTCCGGGTCACTAGATAGAGTGATGATTCCATTGGGTCCGGGCATCTTGAGCTTCATGTACCCGTAATGGGGTATATCTTGAAAACACGTGAATGCGTCCCGCCCTAAGAGGGCGTGGTATCCGCTGCTGAATGGGGCCACTTGGAACGTGATTTCTTCGGACCTGTAATTCTCCGGCATGCCGAATACCACATCCAGTGTGATTTTTCCCGCACACCGTGCCTCCTGACTAGGGATGATTCCTCTGAAGGTCGTGCTGCTTCGTTCCATGCGAATCTTGTCAATTTCCATCTTGTTGAGGGTTTCCTCATAGATGAGGTTTAATCCGCTTCCGCCGTCCATGAGCACTTTAGTGAGCCGGATGCCGTCCATGATTGGACTAAGGACCAAGGCGGCTGGTGCCCGGACTGTTCAAACTTGATGTTCGTCACTGGCATTGAAAGTTATGGCCGTGTCGTTCCACGGATTTATTGTTGTCATGTGGCAAACTTTGGCGAGACTGTGTTGAGCTCGCTTGCGCCTATTATTTGAGGCGAAAGTCTCGAAGACTGTCAATACCACATTGTTATTTCCGGCGGGATGTTGCTCTGTTGTATGGTTTATGAGGAGATTCCTCGCCGCTCCTTACTACCTGCCGGAGTATCCAACATGCTCTAAGGCTATGTGTTGGCGTGGTATCCGGTGTGCTATGAATTTTGCATGGCCCGTTGAGCCATTCCTCCAATACGGTTCCACGCCTTGCATCGGGCTTTGGTTTTTTGGTAATTGAATCGGGTAACTTACGAGAGTTTTCCCTTTTAGTTCGGACGAAGGGTTTAATGAGAGCCGGATTATCCTAGAAGTTTGTTTGGGTTTTCCATGCGCTTTCCATCGCGCAGTACTTCTGCACTATGGCTGCTAATTCAGCGAAGTGTACTATGTCACAACGACTTATAGCGTTGAGGATCCCTTTGTCCGTGCAATTTTTGCAAAAGAGGGAGACTGCGTCTTCCTCGCGACAGTCCTTTACCCTGTTTATCACAAGGAGGAATCTGGCCTAGTAATAATGTACTGTCTCTTGGGGCTCTTGTCTGATATGCGAAAGATTGAATAAATCTGGGCGGGTGGGTGGATTTAAATCTGAATCCTGACCCAATCTGAGACCCAGGGGCAAAGAAGCTTCCGAGCATAGCGGCTCGGGCTCCGGGATGTTGCCCAATTTCTTCGGCCCGCCGGCTGATTCTAAATTCAGGGTTTGGGTCATGTCCTCCCACGAGCGGATGTCCGGCTCAAAGAGCTCACAAAACCAGACATAGTTCGTCCTCAAAATAGAGGGAGAGTTCGTATGACACTTTTCCACTACCGCTATCTCATGGATGACCGACGGAGACTAAATCTCCCTTTTGTCGGGTTTAAGCCCGGTCCGGTCACAGTCCGTAACGACGCCTAGAGCGGTGATGCAATCCAAGAGCTCATTAAGGGAGGAGAGCTCCATTGGGTCCATCTATTTGGCGAGTTCCGAATCAACGTGGAGGCTGTTTTTGATGACCTGAGAAGTCATCATCGGCGTGACAGTCGATCGGGCGGTCATGACGAAGCCGCCAACCGGAGGGTTTGGCCTAGAGCCAGGACTCCCCCAAAGGTGATGTTGTCCTTGACAACGAGACGAGCCATCAAGCCTTATCGCGACGACACAATGGAACTCTCAATGAAAGCACCAATGTCGGTGTCAAAACCGGCGGATCTCGGGTTGGGGGTCCCGAACTGTGCGTCTAAGGCTAATGGTAACAGGAGGCAGGGGACACGATGTTTTACCTAGGTTCAGGCCCTCTCGATGGAGGTAATACCCTACTTCCTGCTTGATTGATCTTGATGATATGAGTATTACAAGAGTTGATCTACCACGAGATCGTAGAGGCTAAACCCTAAGAGCTAGCCTATGATTATGATTGTTGTTGTCCTACGGACTAAACTCTCTGGTTTATATAGACACCAGAGGAGGCTAGGGTTGCATAGAGTCGGTTACAGAGAAGGATATCTAACATCCGAATCGCCAAGCTTGCCTTCCACGCAAAAGGAGAGTCCCATGCGGACACGGGACGAAGTCTTGAATCTTGTATCTTCATAGTCCAACAGTCCCGCCAAAGTATATAGTCCGGCTGTCCGGATACCCCCTTATCCAGGACTCCCTCACCCCTTCTCACTCTTGCTCTTGGATTTTGATGTAGTGCTCAATATCTTCATTTGATGCCAGGCCGCTGCCGGCGGTGAAGAGGAAGAAGGGGGGTGCTGGAGCCACCGAGAGCAAGCGCGCCGCCGTGGTCGCTGTAGTTCTGGCTCAGAAGGATGCAGCAGCTCCTATCGCTCCTACTGAGGTGCTGCCCTCCCGAAGCTCCTGAGCTCAACCTCAGGAGAAGACGGCTCTTGCAGCAGAGCTGGCCCCGGAGGTGCGTGTATCCGATTCGCTTGTTGGGGACCCAAGATCTCTGGAGCCCCCAGTCCTATCAGCTCTGCTGCTCCGCCGGTCTTGGTGCCGGCAGCGCCTCCTCTTCTATCCACCAGCCGTCGGGCCGTGGTGCTTCCGCCATGTATGGAGCCCTGGAGGAGGCCCGCTCTGCGCTGGACCAGCTCCGGGATGATCTTTAGGGCCCGGACTAGCGCAAGCATCGGGGAGCCTAGAGCTGGTCTCGGGGTGGCTCCGAGCCGATGCGTCCGTCCGGACAGCCTGGGGCCAAGCCGTGGCATCCGAGGAGGAGGGCCGGAGGGTGACTGGCTTAGCCGCAGCCGCCCATGACGTGGCGCTGAAGGAAGCCAAGGACGCACAGGAGCGGTGTCGCATAGTGGAGGCCGAATTGGATACCCTCTGGGATCAGCAGGCCACCCAGGTCAATCAACTCAAGGTGTGGGAGGAGGAGCTAAAGGCCCCGAGTTGCTGATCGAGATGCCGAGCTGGCGCAGGCAGCCTGGGAGCAGGTCACTGAGCGTGGCCGCCTGGAGAAGTTGAAGGCAGAGGTGGAGGCGGCCTGGGCGTCCCTTGCCAAGGCCGAGGAGGTGGCCACCATGGAGCGCAACACCTTTGTCTCTCTTGAGGCGATGTTCCGCAAGGCGCTGCAGGATCTCTTCGGGAGCGAGCGCCAGGAGCCAGCGGTGACCCCAGAGCAGGGCCCTGCCACTCTTCTCTCCGAGCTTGTTGAAGCGCTCGAGAGTGTCGTCACTGGGTTCGGCCCCATGCTAGAGGGAGACGCCCGCATACTCTCTTCCTCGACCATGACACGCTTCTTCAGCCGTCTCTATCTTCGGGACACCAACTTCGACTTCGGTGCCTTGCTCGAGCCCGTGGACCCAGAGTCTTGCGCCACCTCTGCTGAAGCTGTGAAGGGTCAGGTGGATGCCCTGCAGAAGAAGTTCCTGGCCGTCGGCCCCATGGCTGGGGCTGAAAGCAAGGATGATGGTGACATCATCGACAATGGGGCTCCCAAGGCGGGCGATGATGGCGTCAAAGGCTGAAGAAGAAGCTTGATGGCCGCACCTCTCCCTGTTTCCATCCTGCAACATGTATCGTGCCCCGCGGAGGCGTGATACGTCTCCAACGTATCTATAATTTTTGATTGCTCCATGCTGTTATATTATCATTCTTGGATGTTTTACAATCATTTTATAGTCATTTTATATCATTTTTGGTACTAACCTATTGACATAGTGCTTAGTGCTAGTTGTTGTTTTTTGCATGTTTTTTACATCGTAGGAAATCAATATCAATCGGAGTCCAAATGCGACGAAGCTCCTGGAGGATTTTTTTGGGCCAGAAGAAAGCCAATCGGCCAAGGAAGCACCTGGGGGGGGGG
>NC_041383.1:102603613-102642837 GCF_002162155.2 Triticum dicoccoides
CAGGAGGCCCAGGCGCGCCCAGGTGGGTGCTGCCCACCTCGGGTGCCCCACGAACCGCCTCTTTGACCTATAAATACCATAATATTCCAGAAACCCTAGGGGAGTAGACGAAATATTGATCCAGCCGCTGCAGAGTCCAGAACCACCAGACCCAATCTAGACACCGTCATGGAGGGGTTCACCACTTCCATTGGCGCCTCTCCTATGATGCGTGAGTAGTTCTTTGTATACCTACGGGTCCGTAGTTAGTATCTAGATGACCTCATCTCTCTCTCTCTCTGTCTCTCCCTCTCTCTCTCTCTTGATTATCAATACAATGGTCTCTTGGAGATCCATATGATGTAAGTCTTTTGGCGTTGTGTTTGTTGGGATCCGATGAACTTTGAGTTTATGATCAGATCTATGTTTTATCCATGAAAGTTATTTGAGTCTTCTTTGATCTCATATATGCATGATTGCTTATAGCCTCGTATTTCTTCTCCGATATTTGGGTTTTGTTTGGCCAACTTGATCTATTTATCTTGCAACGGGAAGAGGTGCTTTGTAGTGGGTTCTATCTTACGGTTCTTGATCCCAGTGACAGAAAGGGAACCGACACGTATGTATCGTTGCTACTAAGGATAGCAAGACGAGATCTATATCTCCGCAATAGATAAACGGATCTCGTCTACATCATGTCATCGTTATTATTGCATTACTCCGTTTTTCTATGAACTTAATACACTAGATGCATGCTGGATAGCGGTCGATGTGTGGAGTAATAGTAGTAGATGTAGGCAGGAGTTTGTCTACTAATATTGGACATGATGACTATATAATGATCATTGCCTAGATATCGTCATGATTATTTGAAGTTCTATCAATTGCCCAACAGTAATTGTTTTCCCATCGTTTGCTATTTTTTTTAGAGAAGCCACTAGTGAAACCTATGGCACCCTAGTCTCTTTTCATCATATTTGCCTTTGTGACCTATTTTCCCTTGCATTTATTTTTAGATCTATTAAACCAAAAATACAAAATACCTTGCTGCAATTTATTTGTTCCATGATCTATTTATCCTATCTACCACTTTTTATCTGACGTTTTTGCCTATCTTGAGGCGCTGTACCCGGAAGGTATTGACAACCCCTTTAACACGCCGGGTTGCGAGTATTTGTTATTTGTGTGCAGGTGCTATTTACATTGTGTGAGGAGGTTCTCCTACTGGTTCGATAACCTTGGTCTCATCACTGAGGTAAATACCTACCGTCGCTATACTGCATCATCCCTTCCTCTTTCGAGAAATACCAACATAGTTCTAGCAGACATCAAAAGGAATTTCTGGCGCCGTTACCGGGGAGGATCTTCAACATCAACCAAGTTCCTAAAAAATCTCATCTCCTTGGAATTTACATTATTTGCCATTTGCCTCTCGTTTCCCTCTCCCCCACTTCACAAAAATTTGTCGTTTTTTGCCCTCTTTTTCGTTCGCCGTTTTCTCGTCAGATTTTTTTTTGAGTGCAATCTTGTTGCGTAGTCATCATGACTCAAGAGAACACCAAGTTATGTGATTTCTCAAATACCAACAACAATGATTTTATTAGCACTCTGATTGCTCCCCCTGCCACTAGTGCGGAGTCTTGTGATATTAACACCACCTTGTTGAATCTTGTCATGAAAGACCAATTTGTTGGTACTCCTAATGAGGATGTCGCTTCCCATCTTAACACATTCATGGAATTATGCGATAAGCAAAAGAAAAAAGATGTGGACAATGATGTTGTGAAGTTGAAATTATTTCCATTTTCTTTCCGAGATAGCACAAAAAATTGGTTTTCTTCTTTGCCTCGCAATAGTATCGATTCTTGGAACAAGTGCAAATTTGCTTTTATAACTAAGTATTTTCCGCCCGCAAAAATTATTTCCCTTAGAACCCAGATCATGAATTTCAAGCAACTTGAATATGAGCATGTTGCACAATCTTGGGAAAGGATGAAATTGATGCTAAGGAATTGCCCAACTCATGGGTTAAATCTTTGGATGATCATACAAAATTTTTATGCGGGATTGAATTTTGTTTCTCGTAATCTTTAAATTCTGCCGCGGGGGATACTTTTATGGAAATTACTTTGGGGGAAGCTACTAAATTGCTAGACAATATTATGGCAAATTAACCACAATGGCATACCAAAAGAGCTCCTACTAGTAAAAACGTCAATTCGGTAGAAGAAATAAATTCTTTGAGTGAAAAAGTTGATGCTCTTATTAAGTTGGTTGGTAATAAAAGTGCTCCTATTGATTTTAGTGATGTGCCTTTGTATACTTTTATTGAGCAAAATAGTGATGCCATAGATTTAAATTTGTCTCGCAAAAAAATTTCAACAACAATGCTCATAGACGTAATTTTAATCCTAGGCCTTTTCTAGTAATTCCTCTAATAATTATGGTAATTCCTATGGTAATCCCACCTACAATAATAATAGAAACACCTCTGATCTTGAGAACAATATTAAAGAATTTATCAATACGCAAAAGGCTTTCAACACTTCGATAGAAGAAAAGTTGAATAAGATTGATGATTTGTCTAGAAGTGTTGATAGAATTACTCATGATGTAGAAACTCTCAAGATGAAAATTTTTGTGCCTAAAGTTTAAGAATCAATTAAAGCTCTTTATGTTTCCATGGATGAAAGTAAGAAAAGAACCGCTATGCTTAGAGATAAAAGAGAACTTTTGGAAAAAGCATTTTCTAGTGATAACTATCATAGAAGTGATGAAGATCTTAAAGTGATTGGTGTTTCTTCTATTGATTCTTTGTTTAGTAAATTTAAGATTGATGAAAAAGGGACTGGAGAAGAGTTAAATTTAGTTAGAAGGCGTCCCTATGATTCGGAGGGTGAAAATGTTGTTGAAAAAATTGGTAAAAGTGGGTTTGAAGAGGTCAAAACTTGAATGTGCCCACTATTTTGGATTATAAAGAGTTTAATTATGACAGTTGCTCGTTGGTTGATTGTATTTGTTTGTTGCAATCCATGATAAATTCACCCCATGCTTATGAACGAAATAAAGCTTTTACTAAACATAATGTATATGCTATGATGAAAGCTTTTGAAGAAAAGTTGTAATTAGAAGTTTCAATTCCTAGAAAATTGCATGATGAGTGGGAACCTACTATCAAAGTCAAGATTAAAAATTATGAGTGTTTTGCTTTATGTGACTCGGGTGCTAGTGTTTCTACAATTCCAAAATCTTTACGTGATGTGCTTGGTCTTACCGATATTGAAGAATTCTCTTGAAATTTGCACTTAGCGGATTCTACTATTAAAAAGCCTATGGGAAGAATTAATGATGTTCTTATTCTTGAAAATAGGAATTATGTGCCCATAGATTTTATTGTTCTTGATATTGATTGCAATCCATCTTGTCCAATTATTCTTGGTAGACCATTATTGCGTACTATTGGTGCCGTGATTGATATGGAAGAAGGCAAAATTAAATTTCAATTTCCATTAAGAAAGGGAATGGAACACTTCCCTAGAACAAGAATTAGGCCACCATATGAATAAATCATGAGGGCATCCTATGGATCTAGAACCAAAGATGACAAAACTTAGATCCTACTCGTTATGCCTAGCTAGGGGCGTAAAACGATAGCGCTTGTTGGGAGGCAACCCAATGAATAAAATTATTTTTGCTTTTTTGCTTTCTGTTCTTGAGTGTTATAACAATTATGGTACTGTTATGATTGTGTTTTTTGTGTTTCAATTAGTGTTTGTGCCAAGCAAGACCTTTGGGAAGACTTGGGTGAAAGTTTATTTGATCTTGCTGAAAAAGAGAAACTTTGTGCTCACAAGATTCATTGTCATTTTTAACACAAAAGTGATTTTAAGTTGATTATTTTTGCAGAGGATTAATAGAAAAATTACTCACTTCCACAAATTTATTTCATAATTTTGGGAGTCACAGAAGTATTCAAATTTTCAGATTGCTATAGACTGTTCTGTTTTTGACAGATTCTGTTTTCTTTGGTTGTGTGCTTGTTTTGATGATTCTATGGTTTTCTGTGATGAGTTTTTGCCATAGAAAAGTTGGAATACAGTAGATGTATTGCAAAAACAAAATAATAATAATAGGTTTTCTACAGTACTTATAGTAGTGGATTAGTTTCTTATACTAACAGATCTCATGAAGGTTTTATTTGAGTTTTGTGTGATTGAAGTTTTCAAGTTTTGGGTTATCTTACGATGGATGAAGGAATAAGAATAAGGCAAACTCTAAGCTTGGGGATGCCTGAGGCACCCCAAGAGAATATTCAAAGAAGTATCAATCAACTAAGCTTGGGGACGCCCCCGAGTGGCATCCCCGCTTTCTTATAACAACCATCGGTATTTTACTTGAAACTATATTTTTATTCGTCACATGATATGAGTTTTTCTTGGAGCGTCTTGTATGATATGAGTATTTGCTTGTCTTGCTTTGTGTTTTAAGTGTTGAATCTTGCTAGACACACCCTTTTGAGAGAGCCAAAGATTATGCTATGCTTGCTCCTATGCTTCACTTAAATTTTTAGAGCCATGGATTTGCTCTAGTACTTCACTTATATCTTTTTGAGCACGGTGTGCTTTGTTAATTTTGAAGAAATGGTCTCATGCTTCACTTAGATTTATTTGGGAGTTGGTAAATTTTAAGAAATTCTATCTTGCTTCACTTAGATTATTATGAGAGAAAGAAAAAAAATTATGCTCATGATCTTCACTTATATTTGAGCTTATCAAAAGCAACATATGAAAATAGTCCCAAAGTGATAGATATCCAAGGAGGATATAATAAAAACTTTCATGAAGATCATTTGACAAAATAAAC
This sequence comes from Triticum dicoccoides, assembly GCF_002162155.2. Classification (NCBI taxonomy): domain Eukaryota; kingdom Viridiplantae; phylum Streptophyta; class Magnoliopsida; order Poales; family Poaceae; genus Triticum; species Triticum dicoccoides. The sequence continues at coordinate 102,608,456 of NC_041383.1, forward strand.
TTGATTCTTAGTAATGGTTTTGAGATATGATGATATGATGTGTGAGTCATGTTGATGAGTAATTGTGCTTTAGTAAGAATATTGATGTTAAGGTTTGTGATTCCCTATGCAAGCACAAAAATCAATAGTTATGCAATGAAATTTATATCCTACTTATGGTGCATTATTCGGTGTTACTTATGCTTAATGCGTGGGTATGACATTTTTTGCTTTTTGGTTGGTCGCTTCTCAATATTTTTGCTAGCCTTCATTTTGCACTAAGTATGATCACTACTTATGCATCCAAAACCCTTTAAACTAGTCTTGCCATATGAGTCCACTATACCTACCTATATGCGGCATTTCCATGTCGTTCTAAGCAAATTTGCATGTGCCATCTCTAATATTCAAAATAAATTTCTCTTTTGTGTGCTCTACTACTCGCGAGGTGGTAAAGGGTAGCCAATATTTCCCATGCTTGATGTGTTATTCTCACGATGAGTGTTTATTCGCTTGTCATTGCACGAGAGTACGAAAAAGGTACTTGGGATGCCCAGTCCCGAAATGAATAATGAATTTACTTTATGTTGTCAAATAATAAATTCCTTGGAAAGTGTTGGTATGGAGGGCACCCGTGGATACGGCTAGCCATGGAAAGTGAATTTTATGGTGGAAAAAGGAATAAACTTTATTTTCTGTTTGGGAACCGCCTATGATGTATCTAGCATGGAAAGTGTTGGGATGCTCCAAGTCATTTTTGTTGGTAGGAAAAGTATACCTCTCAAAAATAATTTTTATCTCTTAATTTAAGCTTTGAGCTCTGGCACCTCTACAAATCACTACTTCCCTCCACGAAGGGCCTTTCTTTTACTCATGCAATTTTTATTTTGAATTTGAGTCTCCATCTTCTCTTACAAAGCACCAACTAAGGGGCACTATGATCGTATTTGAGCATTGGGTGTAGCTAATATTCGAGTGTGTTTCATGAATGGATCAATGATTGAGCATGATGGGCTAGGGATAACTTTCTTTAGTGTTGATATTTTGAAAGATATGGTTGCTTGTTGGTATGCTTGAGTATTAAAGTCTTCATGTCAAAACTAGACTATTGCTTTGAATCATGTAAAAGTCCATATGTCCATGCTATAAAGAAAAGGAAAGTGATGAACATGTTAGGCAACATTCCACATCAAAAATTCTGTTTTTATCATTTACCTGCTCGAGGACGAGCAAGAATTAAGCTTGGGGATGCTGATACGTATTGTTCCATGCTGTTATATTATAATTCTTGGATGTTTTACAATCATTTTATAGTCATTTTATATCATTTTTTCGTACTAACCTATTGACATAGTGCCCAGTGCCAGTTGTTGTTTTCTGCATGTTTTTGACATCGCATTAAATCAATATCCGGAGTCCAAATGCAACAAAACTCCTGGAGGATTTTTTGGGCCAGAAGAAAGCCAGTGGGCCAAGGAAGCACCTGGGGGCCTGCTCGAGGGGAGCAACACCCACCAGGGCGCGCCAAGAGGCCCAGGCGCGCCCAGGTGGGTGCTGCCCACCTCGGGTGCCCCCAAACTGCCTCTTTGCTCTATAAATACCACAATATTCCAGAAATCCTAGGGGAATCGACGAAATATTGATCCAGTTGCCGCAGAGTCCAGAACCACCAGATCCAATCTAGACACCGTCATGGAGGGGTTCACCACTTCCTTGGTGCCTCTCCTATGATGCGTGAGTAGTTCTTTGTAGACCTACGGGTCCGTAGTTAGTAGCTAGATGGCTTTGTTTCTCTCTCTTGATTATCAATACAATGGTCTCCTGGAGATCCATATGATGTAAGTCTTTTGGCGGTGTGTTTGTTGGGATCCGATGAACTTTGAATTTATAATCAGATCTATGTTTTTATCCATGAAAGTTATTTGAGTCTTCTTTGATCTCTTATATGCATGATTGCTTATAGCCTTGTATTTCTTCTATGCTATTTGGGTTTTGTTTGGCCAACTTGATCTATTTATCTTGCAATGAGAAGAGGTGCTTTGTAGTGGGTTCGATCTTACGGTGCTTGATCCCAGTGACAGAAGGGGAACCGACACGTATGTATTGTTGGTACTAAGGATAACAAGATGAGATCTATATCTTCGCGATAGATAAACAGATCTCGTCTACATAATGTCATCATTCTTATTGCATTACTCTGTTTTTCCATGAACTCAATACACTAGATGCATGCTGGATAGCGGTCGATGTGTGGAGTAATAGTAGTAGATGCAGGCAGGAGTCGGTCTACTAATCTTGGATGTGATGCCTATATAATGATCATTGCCTGGATATCGTCATGATTATTTGAAGTTCTATCAATTTCCCAACACTAATTGTTTTTCCACCTACGGCCTCCGGGTCTCTTTTCATCATATTTGCCTTTGCGATCTATTTTCCCTTGCATTTATTTTCAGATCTATTAAACTAAAAATATAAAAATACCTTGCTGCAATTTATTTGTTCCACAATCTATTTATCCTATCTACCACTTTTTACCTCACGTTTTTGCCTATCTTGAGGCGCCGTACCCGGAAGGGATTGACAACCCCTTTAACACGTCGGGTTGTGAGTATTTGTTATTTGTGTGCAGGTGTTGTTTACGTCATGTGAGGAGGTTCTCCTACTGGTTGGATAACCTTGATCTAATCACTAAGGGAAATACCTACCGTCACTATACTGCATCATCCCTTCCTCTTTGGGGAAATACCGACGTAGTTCTAGCAGACATCAAGGCATAAGAACTCGGGCTTGGTAATTTTTAAGAGACAATGTGTTTTGTAATAATTTGCTAAAGTTTTACGATCTATTTTCCGTTTGCTTTAGCGTTCTACGTTGGCAGGCACTACAAAAATATACACTTCCGTGATGATACATGTTTGTCACAATAGGTCACGTTTTCTGTCATGCATGTACATCCATGACAATTTTATGACAGAATCAAGATAGTCATACATGTGCTGTCGTAGAAGTGTTCCATGACATTACCAAAATTATCATCATAGAAGTGTCCACTTCCATGACGATAAATTGCGCGTCATAGAAGTGCTTTCATCAAGGGTGACCGACATGTGGCATCCACCATAACGGGACGTCGTTAAGCTATCGAGTCCGGTTTTGGATCCGATAACCCGCTAACAGCCACGACCAATGCCGATTTTCCACGTGTAAAATTCTCATTGGCCGACGGAACCACGTGTCAGCTCCACATTGGCACAGGTGTCACTCATCCAATGGGCGAGATCCGCCTATGATATGTTGACATGTGGACCGGCCCAAAAGTTGCCCATAAAGATTAAATGGGCCAACCAAACTAAAGGACCATAGGATTTTGCGGACCATAATGGTCCGGCCCACCTAAAGGCCCACAAGTTTTTGCAGACCATAATGGGGCGGCCTAGCTAAAGGCCCATGAGATTTCGCCGACCATAATGGGTCGGCCCAGCTAAAGGCCGACAAGATTTTGAGGACACTAGTGGGCCTGCCCATTAACAGACTGTCATGTTTTGGGCCAAATGTTGGCCCATATTTGATTTGGTCCATTAACAGACTGCCACGTTCCAGGCCTAATAAAGGCCCATATGAGATCCGGCCCGTTAAAATCCTACCATGTTCTGGGCCAAATTACGGCCCAGATCAGAACCGGCCCTTTAAGAGGCTTTGGGATAAATTATGGCCCATATCAGATTCGGCCCGCTGCTACCTCTTGAGCATGCGTTTGTTTTTCCTTTGAAGAGGAAAGGGTGATGCAGCAAAGTAGCATAAGTATTTCCCTCAGTTTTTGAGAACCAAGGTATAGATCTAGTAGGAGACTCCTCCCAAGTCCCATGCGCCTACACAAACAAACAAGAACCTCGCAACCAATGCGATAAAGGGGTTGTCAATCCCTTCACGGCCACTTCCGAAAGTGAGATCTGATAGAGATAGTATGATAAGATAAATATTTTTGGTATTTTTATGATATAGATTGAAAAGTAAAGATTGCAAAATAAAGTAGATCGAAAACTTATATGATAGAGAATAGACCCGGGGGCCATAGGTTTCACTAGTGGCTTCTCTCAAGATAGCATAATTATTACGGTGAGTGAACAAATTATTTTCGAGCAATTGATATAAAAGTGCATAGTTATGAGAATATCTAGGCATGATCATGTATATAGGCACCGCGTCCACAACAAGTAGATCAAAACAATTTTGCATCTACTACTATTACTCCACACATCGACCGACTCCTGCCTACATCTAGAGTATTAAGTTCATAAAAACAAAGTAACGCATTAAGCAAGATGACATGATGTAGAGGGATAAAGTCAAGCAATATGATATAAACCCCATCTTTTTATCCTCGATGGCAACAATACAATACGTGCCTTGCTGCCCCTGCTGTCACTGGGAAAGGACACCGCAAGATTGAACCCAAGGCTAAGCACTTCTCCCATTGCGAGAAAGATCAATCTAGTAGGCCAAACCAAACAGATAATTCGAAGAGACTTGCAAAGATAACCAATCATACATAAAAGAATTCAGAGGAGATTCAAATATTTCTCATAGATAAACTTGATCATAAACCCAGAATTCATCGGATCTCGACAAACACACCACAAAAGAGTTACATCGAATAGATCTCCTAGAAGATCGAGGAGAACATTGTATTGAGATTCAAAGAGAGAGAAGAATCCATCTAGAAAATAACTATGGACCCGAAGGTCTATGGTAAACTACTCACAACTCATTGGAGAGGCCTTGGACATGATGTAGAGGCCCGCCATGGTCGATTCCCCCTCCGGCGGAGCACCGACAAAGGCTCCAAGATTGGATCTCGCGGATACAGAAGGTTGCTTCGGTGGAAATAGTTTTTCGTGGTTCTCTTGGATGTTCTCGGGGTACGTAGATATATATATATATAGGAGGAAGAAGTAGGTCGGTGGAGTAATGAGGGGGCCACGAGGCAGGGGCCGCCCCCCCTAGGGCGCACCGGGCACCCTCGTGGCCGCCTTGTTTGCTGCTTGACGTCCACTCCAAGTTTCCTGGATTCCGTTTGTTCCAAAAAGATCGCTCTCGAAGGTTTCATTCTGTTTGGACTCCGTTTGATATTCCTTTTGTGCGAAACGCTGAAATAGGCAAAAAATGACAATTCGGGCTGGGCCTCTGGTTAGTAGGTTAGTCCCAAAAATAATATAAAAGTGTATAGTAAAGCCCATAAACATCCAAAATAGGTAATATAATAGCATGGAACAATCAAAAATTATAGATACGTTGGAGACGTATCAAGCATCCCCAACCTTAATTCCTACTCGTCCTCGAGTAGGTAAATGATAAAAACAGAATTTTTGATGTGAAATGCTACCTAGCATATTTCTCAATGTATTTCTCTTTATTGTGGCATGAATGTTCAGATCCAAATGATTCAAAATAAAAGCTCATATTGACATAAGAAATAATAGTACTTCTAGCATACTTAATAAAGTAATCATGTCTTCTCAAAATAACATGGCTAAAGAAAGTTTATCCCTACAAAATCATATTGTTAGGCTATGCTTCATTTTTATCACACAAAATACTCCCATCATGCACAACCCCGGTTTCAACCAAGCAATTGGTTCATACTTTTTAACGCGCTTCAGCTTTTTTCAACTCTCACGCAATACATGAGTGTGAGCCATCGACATAGAACTATGGGTGGAATAGAATATGATGATGGAGGTTGTGTGGAGAAGACAAAAAAGAAGAAAGTCTCACATTGATGAGCTAATCAACGGGCTATGGAGATGCCCATCAATTGATGTCAACATGAGGAGTAGGGATTGCCATGCAACGGATGCACTAGAGCTATAAATGTATGATAGCCCAACAAAAGAAACTAAGTGGGTGTGCATCCAACTTGCTTGCTCACGAAGACCTAGGGCATTTTGAGGAAGCCCATCGTTGGAATATACAAGTCAAGTTCTATAATGAAAAATTCCCACTAGTATATGCAAAATGACAACATAAGAGACTCTCTATCATGAAGAACATGGTGCTACTTTGAAGCACAAGTGTGGAAAAAGATAGTAACATTGTCCCCTCTTTTTTTATTGGCCTTTTTTTATTTGACATTTCTCTTTTTTTATTGGCCTTTTTTTTATTTGGCCTTTCTCTTTTTTATCGGGGACAATGTTCTAATAAAGGTTATCATCACACTTCTATTTATTTACAACTCATGAATTACAACTCGAAGCTAGAACAAGATATGACTCTATATGAATGCCTTCGGCGGTGTACCGGGATGGGCAATGACTCAAGAGTGACATGTATGAAAATTATGCATGGTGGCTTTGCCACAAATAGGATGTCAACTACATGATCATGCAAGGCAATATGACAATGATGATACGTGTCATGATGAACGGAATGGTGGAAAATTGCATGGCAATATATCTCGGAATGGCTATGGAAATGCCATAATAGGTAGGTATTGTGGCTGTTTTGAGGAAGATATAAGGAGGTTTATATGTGATAGAGCGTATCGTATCACGGGGTTTGGATGCACCGGTGAAGTTTGCACCAACTCTCAAGGTGAGAAAGGGCAATGCACGGTACCGAAGAGGCTAGCAATGATGGAAAGGTAAGAGTACGTATAATCCATGGAGTCACATTAGTCATAAAGAACTCATATACTTGTTGCAAAAGTTTTATTAGCCCTCGAAGCAAAGTACTACTACACATGCTCCTAGGGGGGAGGTTGGTGGAGTTAACCATCACGCGCCCCCGACCTCCACACATAAGGAAGGCAATCAAAAGAGCACCCTATCCAATAATTTGTTACACAACTTTTACCATACGTGCATGCTACGGGACTTGCCAACTTCAACACAAGTATTCTTTAAATTCACAATTACCCAACTAGCATGAATCTAATATTACCACCTCTATATCTCAAAACAATTACCAAGCATCAAATTGATCATAGCATCCAATTCACTTCCTATGATAGTTTTTATTATACCCAACTTGGATGCCCACCATTCTAGGACCAATTTCATAACCATAGAAAATACCATGCTGTTCTGAAAGACTCTCAAAATAATATAAGTGAATCACGAGAGATCAATAATTTCTACAAAATAAAACCACCGCCGTGCTCTAAAAAGTATAAGTGAAGCACTAGAGCAAAAACTACTTAGCTCAAAAGATATAAGTGAAGCACATAGAGTATTCTAATAAATTCCGAATCATGTGTGTCTCTCCCAAAAGGTGTGTACATCAAGGATGATTGTGGTAAACTAAAAAGAAAAGACTCATATCATACAAGATGCTCCAAGCAAAACACATATCATGTGGTAAATAAAAATATAGCTCCAAGTAAAGTTACCGATAGACGGAGACGAAAGAGGGGATGCCTTCCGGGGCATCCCCAAGCTTAGGCTTTTGGTCATCCTTGAGTTATCTTGGGGTGCCATGGGCATCCCCAAGCTTCGATTCTTGCCACTCCTTATTCCATAGTCCATCAAATCTTTACCCAAAACTTGAAAACTTCACAACACAAAACTCAACAGGAAATCTCATGAGCTCCGTTAGTGCAAGAAAGAAAAACCACCACTTAAGGTACTGTAATGAACTCATTATTTATTTATATTGGTGTTAAACCCACTGTATTCCAACTTCTCTATGGTTCATACCCCCCGATACTAGCCATAGATGCATCAAAATAAGCAAAAAACACACAAAAAACATAATCTGTCAAAAACAGAACAGTCTGTAGCAATCTGTAACTTTCGAATACTTCTGGAACTCCAAAAAATCCTACAAAAATAGTAAGTCCTAGGTAATGTGTATATTGATCTACTGCAAAAAGAATCAACTCAAAAGCACGTTTCTGTGATTTATTAGATTTTTTCACGTGAACGCAAAAGTTTCTGTTTTTCAGCAGAATCAAATTAACTTTCATCCAAGATGATCCTATAGGTTCTACTTGGCACAAACACTAATTAAAACATAAAACCACATCTAAACAGAGGCTAAATGAATTATTTAGTACTAAACAGGAGCAAAAGGCAAGGGAAAAAAATAAAATTGGGTTGCCTCCCAACAAGCGCTATCGTTTAACGCCCCTAGCTAGGCATAAAAGCAAGAATAGAACTAAGTGTTGCCATAATAATAAGATAGATCACAAAAAATCATCTCATATTCTCTACGCTCAGCAGCAAGTTTTCTTTGTGGCAAGCAAAAGTAATCAAAAGGGCTAAATTTAATGGGACAAAATTCCCGAAGATCAACCTCGGGAGGTATGAGTTCCTCCTTTGGCCCTTCATATTGCACAACCAATTCATGATTATAAGCATTCTTTTGACAGAAAGTCATGAGCCTATACTCAAGAGAATATCCTAGCTCATTGTTTTGAATAGCAAAATCATTATTAAGTTCGGAAATTCTATCCACTAGAACATTGGTAGGAACCTTCTTTCTAAGGTTTTCATTAAAAGCAACGTAATCTAGAGATTGAAAATGCATTATGGCCTCTTGATCGAAGAGGATTGCCTCTATGGGAGGGCGGCTAGCGTCCACCCTATAGTGCACAAAAATTTCTTTGGCCTCTTTTATTATAAATCTGAACTCATGAGCCAAAAAGATAGTAGCAGCACGCTTAACAAAAGAATGCTCAATATTGGAAAATTCTAGGAAAATCCTTTGAATGCAAGGATGCATATGCATAAATTGTCTTTCAAGTTCAGCTATAAGCATGGCAATAGCATCCGCAAGACTGCTAGTTCTATGAAGAATAGATCCACCCATAGGGAAGCACCGACACAAGTAAAGAAATCTTGAATAACTCCTTTTCTAATAATATTACCACTACCAATTCGAAACTTTTTAGTATGTAAGAGGGGTGGTTCTTCAACCGGATCAACAAAAGCATCAAAATTTTCCATGTTAACGATATCCTCCCCGGTTTCAGACATAGCGGCAGAGAATACGAGGAGCAAGCGTAAAAGAGGCAAACGGAAAAGAGAGGGTGAATAAAACGGCAAGGGTGAAGTGGGGGAGAGGAAAACTTGAGGCAAATGACAAAATAATGTAATGCGAGGGAGATGAGTTTGTGATGGGTACTTGGTATGTATTGACTTGAGTGAAGATCTCCCCGGCAACGGCGCCAGAAATCCTTCTTGCTACCTCTTGAGCATGCGTTGGTTTTTCCCTTGAAGAGGAAAGGGTGATGCAGCAAAGTAGCATAAGTATTTCCCTCAGTTTCTGAGAACCAAGGTATCAATCTAGTAGGAGACTCCTCCCAAGTCCCACGCGCCTACACAAACAAACAAGAACCTCGCAACCAACGCGATAAAGGGGTTGTCAATCCCTTCACGACCACTTGCGAAAGTGAGATCTCATAGAGATAATATGATAAGATAAATATTTTTGGTATTTTTATGATATAGATTTAAAAGTAAAGATTGCAAAATAAAGTAGATCGGAAACATATATGATAGAGAATAGACCCGGGGGCCATAGGTTTCACTAGTGGCTTCTCTCAAGATAGCATAATTATTACGGTGGGTGAACAAATTACTGTCAAACAATTGATAGAAAAGTGCATAGTTATGAGAGTATCTAGGCATGATCATGTATATAGGCATCACGTCCACAACAAGTAGATCGAAACGATTCTGCATCTACTACTATTACTCCACACATCGACCGACTCCTGCCTACATCTAGAAATTAAGTTCATAAGAACAGAGTAACGCATTAAGCAAGATGACATGATGTAGAGGGATAAACTCAAGCAATATGATATAAACCCCATCTTTTTATCCTCGATGGCAACAATATAATACGTGCCTTGTTGCCCCTGCTGTCACTGGGAAAGGACACCACAAGATTGAACCCAAAGCTAAGCACTTCTCCCATTGCAAGAAATATCAATCTAGTAGGCCAAACCAAACTGATAATTCGAAGAGACTTGCAAAGATAACCAATCATACATACACGAATTCAGAGGAGATTCAAATATTTCTCATAGATAAACTTGATCATAAACCCACAATTCATCGGATCTCGACAAACACACCGCAAAAGAGTTACATCGAATAGATCTCCAAGAAGATCGAGGAGAACTTTGTATTGAGATTAAAAGAGATAGAAGAAGCCATCTAGCTAATAACTATGGACTAGAAGGTCTGTGGTAAACTACTCACAACTCATCGGAGAAGCCTTGGAGATGATGTAGATGCCCTCCATGGTCGATTCCCCTTCGGCGGAGGGCTGGCGAAGGCTCCAAGATGGCATATCGCGGATACAAAAGGTTGCGGCGGTGGAAATAGTTTTTCGTGGTGCTCTTGGATGTTCTCGGGGTACGTAGATATATATATATATATATATATATATATATATATATATATATAGGAGGAAGAAGTAGGTCGGTGGAGCAATGAGGGGGCCACGAGGTAGGGGGGCGCCCCCCTAGGGCACGCCTGGCACCCTCGTGGACGCCTCGTTTGCTGCTTGACGTCCACTCCAAGTTTCCTGGATTCCGTTTGTTCCAAAAAGATCGCTCCCGAAGGTTTCATTCCATTTGGACTCTGTTTGATATTCCTTTTCTGCGAAGCACTGAAATAGGCAAAAAAATAGCAATTCGGGTTGGGCCTCCGGTTAGTAGGTTAGTCCCAATAATAATATAAAAGTGTATAGTAAAGCCCATAAACATCCAAAATAGGTAATATAATAGCATGGAACAATCAAAAATTATAGATACGTTGGAGACGTATCACCCGTCAACTGGACGCTATGCTTTTGGGCCCAGTTGCTAAAGGCCCATTTAGTAATTCAGCCTGATATTAGTTTTGGTCTGTTAAAGGCCCATTTAACATTTCGGCCCTATATTTATTTCAGCCTGTTAAAAGCCCGTCATATAGTTGGGCCTAACTACGGCCCGATTTGCATCTGGCCTGCTCACAACCGATAATCTGATTGGGGCAAACAAGGACCGAGACAACTTTAGCCTGTTAACGGTCCGTGATGTGATTGGCACATTCATGGGTCGAGGTCTATTTCGGCCTGCTGCCGGCCCATGAGCCGTTCGGCACGTTTTAGGCCCAACCTACTTTTCAGCCGCCTAAAAGCCCATTGAATTTTCTTGCGAAAATAGGGCCGGTGGTTTACTCTGCCTATTAAAGGCCCAAATCTACTAGTGGGCCAGTTTACATTTAGGCCTGTTAACGGACCAAGATGACTGGGCCCATGATGCGGATCATTCATAGTGATTTGCATGATGGCCCGATTATGTACCATAATTTTACGGTTTGGCCGGTTTACTACGAAGATACGATATATATATAGAGAGTAAAATAACTGCAGCATCGTGAATAAGTAAAAACCTAGACTATACAATAAAGAAATTACGGCATATTACATCCACTAGGCATCAAAGTTCGCCACTATCATAATAAAGCACAAGTAGACAGTAGATTACATACACTGGGCATCAAAGATCGCCACCAGTGCAAATAAACACACCGAAAAAATAATATACAAAACCGACAACACTTCAATAGAGTTCAAGAAAGGTTAGCCCTGGCCGGGAGCTGCAGCTCAAGCTGATGAGACTGCGCTTGTTTGACACTTATATCCTCCTCACTCTGAAAGATAAACAAGCAGATAGATGACATGTTTTACACATATAAGTATCAGTGCTGACAGTTCATCACATTTCTTACTGATGAATAGAGTGACACAGTTTAAAATAACATTAACACAGCATGGTATTGTTCAGGTCAAGACATGGCAGGAAATGACATTGTGAAGGAGTTGGCAGCTTCACACACCACTGGATTACAGATCAAGAACTCATAAGTAGCAATGGTTAGTGTGCTGTCAATTTATCCCATTTCAGATTGGCAAATAAAGAGACAGTTTAAATAATAGTAGAACGATATGACATTGTTCATAGTTAAGACATTGCAGAATATGACATTGTGCTGTAGTGGGTAGGTTCACCACACCACTGGATTGAAGATCAAGAACAGAAGCATACATGCAGTGCAAAAGAAGATCAGTTGCTCTGTATAGTTTAATTTACATGGTATGAAGAAGGAACTTGGTTGTACAACTGAAAACTTAAATTGAGAAGGATAAACTTTTATTTATGAACTACATAATAAACTTTAAACATGCAATTTGACGCAAACACCAAAAATAAACAGCTGTTGCAGTCATGCCTAACCAAATATACACAACAAAGTTTGAAGGCTTGAGAAGGACAACCTTGCATTATTGGTTAAGACAGGCTCTATAAAGACCTTGTCCATGCTGATGGGGGGGGGGGGAGCAATTCAAGAAGTTTACCACAGAATCTTCTTCATAAGCATTGCCTTTATTCTACATTTTGTTAAGAGTAAATATAGATGTGATAATATAAGAAAAAATGGAGAATATTTAAGATAATATGAAGAGTGATGCTACATAAACAAGTAGATATAAATGTAAGTACAACGATACAAGAAAAAAGTATAGCCAAGAGCAATGCGGAGCTAAACTTCTTTAGTACCATCGGTGTTATCCAACCTTATGGTAAGAGTAAATATAGATCTGATGTGAAGAAAATGGAGGGCAAAGGAAAATAAGCTGCAGAGTGATGGTGCATGAACAACTACTTGTCAATATAAGTACACTAATAAAGGATAGCAGGTACTTACAAGAACAATGGAGAGCCAAAAAAATTCATTGGCATTGGATATATTCTACACTAATGTAACCATTCATACAGATCAGATAATTTGGAGTGAACAATTGATAAGCAAGCTATCATGCATATTGTTGTCACATAATGAACCAGGTATATATGCAAGTACGGTGATACAGGAAAACAGGTACTAACAAGAGCAAAGCACCGGGCAGCATATTTGCGATATCCTTTCATTCTTTTCAAATCGGAATTCTTCTTCGAGCAGATTTCCTTTAAAAAAGATCCGTAAGTCACATGCGAAAAAGTAGAAGTTCAAATTGTCATGTGATATCATAGACAGTACCTCATCCTGGGAATGAGACCAGTGCATAACAAGGTTTTTCCATTCAATGTATTCTAAATTTAGCACAGGAGACTTCACCGGAAATTCGTTTATACACTTGCCATCAAAGTGTGATTTCCTCAGGTAACACCGATACTGCTGCAATGCTTCCTTGAAAAGCGCAAGAAAGCATTGCTCGTCATGACTATACAGACTGACCCTCGCCTACTTACAACAATGTAATGTAAATCATTGATGTGTTCAATCAGTAGAAAATAGGAATATAATCACCATGAATAATAGCACTTACACGTAAGTGGGACAAGAAGATGTGAAAATGGTGTTTGTCTTCACTGTAATCTTCCCATGATGGGAATATATGCACGTAGTCCCTAACAACATTGAAAGCACTGTCTTTTAAACTAGGAATAACTGGAATGGGGTTCCAATCTGCAGGAATTGACCGTCTCTGCAGTTGGGATAGGTCTTCGGACGGTGGAATTGCTGTACTTTTTGCTGGAGTGGGATTTTTCTGTGGTACGGCTGGTGCTATGGCAACTAAAATCGGCATACCTTTTGCTGGAGTCCAGGTCCTGTGTGGCGGGGCTAGTGGTGTGGCCAGTGAAGTATGGGTACAGTCTGCTGGAGTCGGTCCTACATTTTGTGTCACTGGTTGTACAACCAATATAAGTGGGGTGCTGTCTGGTTTCTCCGGCACCACCACGTTTTTCAAGGACTTTGCTGGTGCTCCTTCAGGTTCGGCAATCACCCTCTTCCTTTTTGATGTCTGATGCACAAGAGGAGCATTTGAGTGGAAAAACATGGTATGATGATAGATGGAATATGTATTGATAATAGATGGGCATGGCATCTCGACATATATGATGAGTAAACTAAGCAGATGGCGGTGCAACAAAGTAGAGGAATTGCAAGACAACATATGCAGTGTAATCAATAAAACCTTGCCAAATTAGAACAAGCACCTTGATGGGTGAACATGATATGCCATCTTCCTTTGACTCCTCAAGGTTAGAATAGTCATTAGGATCATATTCTGAGCAAGAATCTACAGGTGGGGAGCGTATGAGTTTATTGCATCTAGAATGGCACTCAATGCCTTGGTGCCAATTTTGTAAGTCATTGCAGTGCTCCATAATATTCTTTTGATGCACGGATTCTGATATTCATTGTAATTATGTATAATATCTGAGAACCATGAAAACATAAATAGTAGTGAGATTATCTTTGTAATGCAGAGGATATTTTAATATAGGGGCGCCCCTATAAACCCTTGTGTGCTATCACTAGATTCTGATGAGAGAGATCATGTGTGATGTAATATGGTGCGTGCATTAATATAATCTGGCACAAGTTCACAAAAAATAGGCTCCAAAAGTAAGGATAGTTGGCAGATGATAGGTTCATAATATACTGTATAGATAGTTTATTGCCAAACCATGATAACAAGAGCACACAACAACTAGGCAGATCGCAGTGTACATAAAAGGGGTACACCATAACCACAATATATAAATCGGGAAAGTGGAACTGGCTAAATATGGTGTTGTATTGCCGCTACTAATTGAAAGCCTATCGATCACGTACAGGCCAGCTCTATCAGCCGTTGACTGCAGATGTCCCTGCTCCCCTTCCTGACAAGGAACATACTGTACGTACTAAATACAGAATAACAAAAGAGGAACATGTTAAAGAACAGAAGAGGAAGCATATTCTTAAGGTTCTTCTTCATTGCATACAATGTTGGTTGCCCACTCATGATAAATCACAACGCCCAAAGAAATGCAATTCCATGTTGTATCTCTATATGTGGCCACATGCATTTGGAAAATCAAGTGCGAGCATTACCTGACCAATTAAATGTGTGTCTGTTAACAAATATTAGTATCATATCACAATTCATATTCGAAAAAGTAAGCTTTGGACTTATGATTGGTGTGTTTAGCTTCAAAAGTGGACTGCTGCTAGTGCGACACAAAGCAGCTACACATATCATAGTGTAGATATAACAGGAAAACCGTAAGCATCAGAGTAAAATCAGCAAAGTGGAACTTGCTGGAATATATGTGCTAGTATTGCTGGTACTGCTAGAAAGGCTTCAGATACCAGCTCTCTTCAACTAAAGGTGCGGTACTGTTAATATCAGTGTAACTCTCAAAGGCGACACAACTCCCCACATTTCCTTGCTATTCTTATAGGATTCAAGTGGGAAGGCCACTACATATCCTATTCCTATGTTTACAAAATCCTACGAATCAAAGAGGCCCGAAGAGTTCAAAGTGTCCATCACAACCGACCATATAGACCTCTACACTGCAAATGTCCCTGCTCATCTTCACTACAAGGAACATACTGTACTACTATCACACTCCCTCCGTTCCAAAATATAAGTCTTTGTAGAGATTTCCATTATGGATCACATACAGATGTATACAGATACATTTTAGAGTGTAGATTCACTCATTTTGTTCCATATATAGTCCGTGGTGGAATCTATACAAAGACTTGTATTTAGGAATGAAGAGAGTACTTATTAAAGAAGAACGGAAGAGGAACATGCTAAAGAAGAGCAAGCAAATTTTGGATAATAAAATGTTCATTCCGCAGTGCCCACACATGATGAACCAGAGCGCATTAAGAATGCAACCCCCTACTGTCTCTCTATATGTGGTGCATGTGCTTTTCAAAAGTAAAATAGGAACATTAGCTGACCAACTAAACATTATCTGTTTTAGTAATATCAGCATCATATCAGATTCATATTTGAGCAACAAGTTTGCAATTATGAGTGGCACGTTGTTTAGCTTGATGGACTCAGGAGCAGTGCTAAGCAGGTAGGATGATGGTACTGAATATAAAGACATGTCTGCATGCAAGTTGCGTGACTTTTGTCATTTGGGTCAGTCGACCATTTCAGGCGGCTGGATGAAGATCCTATGTCTCCTAACCCTTCTTCTTCCTTGTCTCTGATTCTTCCCATAGAGAACACCGCATGGGCCACCGACCGAACCACCGGCCCCCACCGCTTGTGTTCCTTCGCCACCCCCACCCCCACCCCCTCCCCCACCCGCATCGAGTTTTCTTCATTAGGCGAGGCCCCACCACCACCCCCCCACAACCACCATCCCCACCCGAGCCCCTTCCTTTGCACCGACAAACTCCGGCGAGCTCTAAAAAATTGACTGACCCAATTTTGAAATTTAGTCTACTGTCATTTAACCAATGTGGAATATAAAAGGGGAAAACCATAAGCATTGCGAGTATAGTGTTGAGCGTGCCATGGCGGATTTGAAGGTGCAAACCAGACAAAGGCAACTTCACAACCAATGTTTGCTTTCAACTACCAAGTAAGTGGTGGAAAAGAAATCAGAGTAAAGCAGTGGCGATCTATTTTCTTGCTGCGATAAATAAGTTGAGCAGATACAGAAGGGTACAGCCTCTGGTGTGGCTCCATGTATGCATCTGCTGAGAATTTGATGGTGCTTTGGTAGCGATGGCTGTCGGCAGCGTGGAAGCAGATCTAGGAGGGTAGACGGTGCCGGTAGGGCGCGGTGGGTGAGACGGTCGTAGGAGCGGCACCGACAAGGTGGACGATGGCGGGGATGAAGCGAGAGGACGGGATGCAAGGATCCCGGTCCGAAGATATGGATGAGAGAGGTCGTTATCTTGTAATGGACGACGACGTCGGGGTATCAGCTCCGACATGGTGGAGGAGGACGGCGGTGGATGGGGTGGTGGATGGAGGAGGCTGGGGTGGAGAGGGTGCTTTGGCGCCCAGGAAGTACGAATGGGGAAATGGAGGGAGAGAGGAAGGGGGAACCATGTCTTCAGGGCGCGCTTGTCTCAAGTGCGAGGCAATTTACAAACTTAGCCCCCGCTTCAAATTTCCTACATCACAACAATATTAGTCGGTTGGGGATAGGACGGTAATCTCGCATACACCGAATATTTGCTGACGGGAGTTTTTTTAGGCGCCCACTGTGTATGAATTGGGGAGGGAGTCGATTTCGAACAAGGAGACACTGTGTTTTGGCGCCCACCGTGTATGAATCCGGGTGAGAGGCGGTTATGTCACGTTTGAGTGAAATTACAAACCTACCCCTACCAAAACCTATAGAAATCGAGCCGATAGGCTTTGCATGGCAGGGATAGGCAGTAATTTCCATCTCGCGGATTTTGGTTTCGGGCGGTTACTATGACTTTCCCAGCTTCGTTCAAATTCTTGCAGAGTGCACGTTTACCGTGCCAACTCAATTCGAATCCCGTTTGTATTCTATTTTTGTTCGGGTAGGATCCATTTTTGATTGGAATAAAATTCTATATACATCATTTTTATAGATATACTTTCAAAAGCACAACACCCTTTATACATAAATATGGTTTAGAAATGGCATGATCTCAGATTCATAAGGCTATATCCATCTTAATTTGGATTTTCAAATATTTGAAACCACTTTATGTTGAAATCCAATGTATGCATTCCTCACTAACTGTCTCCAATTAATGTGGGTTTCATGTGGCTTTTTTTACTTATCAAACATGTATAATGTGTTTCACACACGCAACATATAGTGTAATCGCGTTTAGACATTAATTGCATGTAAACCATGCATTGTCTCTAATTAACGAATCTATGGATCACTAATATTGATAAACTATATAACAGTACGCGTGTCCCCAAAGTCAAATGAATATGCATGTTTGATACACCAATTTGCGTTATGATATTATTGATGTCGTGATCTCCAGTTTAAATATTTGAATCCCCTTTAATCCAGATATTCGTCTCATATAGCTATCACTCATGCTTATATAGGAGTATCTCTTTAGACCTATACGTGTTCATCGTCTCTCAGGTATCTCTCGTGCTACCTGTATGTCGACAATGATCTTTTATCTTTGTAACACGTTGACAATACTCTCTCCCTAGACCTTCATCACTCTATCTCTCTCTAAGTATATCTCGCTCCCTACTATGTGTCTCTAACTATGATTCTCCATGTGAAATCTCTTTCTCTCACACAAACACAAACTTCGTCTCCCGGGGTCTCATTTCTCTCTACTATTCCCCCATGTGCCACTCGCACACCCCCTCTCACACAAAGATGTCTTTCGCTCCTTAGGTATGAGAAGCTGCGACTCTTCCTCTTAAATATCTCGTTCTCACACACAAACACAAACTCTGTCTCCTAGGGTCTCATATCTCTCCACCATTCTCTTGTATGTCGCTCACACACACTCTCTCTCCCTAGAGATATCTTGCGTTCCCTCATATGTCTCTCTAGCTATCATAATCATTGTGAAATATCTTTCTCTCTCGTAGACAGAAAACTCCGTCTCTCGGGATCTCATTTCTCTCTGATATTTTTTTGTATGTGACTCACATGCACTCTCTCTATCTCTCTCACACCCACACACATAACTCAGCCTTCTGATCCACTCGACTCCTATCTCTAACGCACACTAGCTAGCATCTTTATCTTCCTATTTATCTATTTCTCCATCAACCTTCTTTCTCGACCTCACTCTTCCTTCCTATCATGCACACTACATATGTTTCTCTCTACATGTAGTCAAGTGCCCTCTTTTTATCTTTCTCACACACACACATAACTTCACCCTCTGAACCACCTGGCGGTCATCTCCAACACTCAAACTAGCCGATGTCCCTCTAGCTAGCATCTCCATCTCTGTATCTATCTGTAGTTTCTCCGTCAACATTTCTTTCTCGCACGCACTCTTGCTTCCTATCACCCACACTATATATGTCTCTCCATACATGCATTTATAGGTTGATCTCTTTTGCACAATCTTTGTGTCTCACTCCCTCTTCTCGCCATAGATGCATGCTCCAGCCCATGCCACTATCTCTTAAAGACAAAAACACATGCTCAATTGTCGGGCCTTCTTCCCTGCACTCTCACATGCATGCATATTGTCATACCGATCCTTCTCTCCCATGTCGTTGAGCTTATGACTCATGTCTTCTTTCTTTTATCTCGATCATGCACGCGCGCACACACACACAGCCAACGTATACATGTATACCTCTCGCACATGCACGTTCAAGGTCTCTATGTCTCCATACGTAGTTAATTACCCTCAACCCTGACACCACATCAAATCGTTCTCTTCTTGTGTGCACATAACTTCCGCCTGGATGGGTAAAACACACACTCACACTTAACAATCTCCTTCTAGCTACTCCCCTCTCACTCTCCCTCTATATACCCGAAACCAATAATACCATCTCTTTGTTTAATTCCCGCCTACATGCACCATCAATATATAGGTGTCTTCCTCAGTGTCTCTCAAACAAACACGTTCTCTCGATGTCGACTCCTCTCACGCGCACACACCTTCTCTTCCCTCTCTACGGGCTTTTTCTCTCTCGCACCCCATCGTTGGTGGCCTCTGCCATACACATCACCTCTCTATGATGAAGCCACCAAGGACCCCATTGTTGGTGTCAAAACCGGCGGATCTCGGGTAGGGGGTCCCGAACTGTGCGTCTAAGGCTAATGGTAACAGGAGACTGGGGACTCGATGTTTACCTAGGTTCGGACCTCTCGATGGAGGTAATATCCTACTTCCTGCTTGATTGATCTTGATAATATGAGTATTACAAGAGTTGATCTACCACGAGATCGTAGAGACTAAACCCTAGAAGCTAGCCTTATGATTATGATTGTTCTTGTCCTATGGACTAAACCCTCCGGTTTATATAGACACTGGAGGGGGCTAGGGTTACACAAAGTCGGTTACAGAGAAGAAGATCTCCATATCCGAATCGCCAAGCTTGCCTTCCACGCCAAGGAGAGTCCCATGCGGACACGGGATGAAGTCTTCCATCTTGTATCTTCATAGTCCAACAGTCCGGCCAAAGCATATAGTCCGGCTGTCCGGATACCCCCTTATCCAGGACTCCCTAAGTAGCCCCTGAACCAGGCTTCAATGACGATGAGTCCGGCGCGCAGATTGTCTTCGACATTGCAAGGCGGGTTCCTCCTCCGAATACTCCAAAATAAATTTCGAACACTGGAATCGTGTCCGGCTCTGCAAGACAAAGTTCACATACCACCGTAGAGAGAACAATATCCCACAAATCTAATCTGCTGACAACTTCACATAGCGTGACATCACACCATGGCCCGGTCATTATTCGAACCGTTTTCTTCTTGTCCAGCCACCGCACATATTGCGAGGCGGTTTCCTTGGCACGTCTTGTCGAAGCAGAGATCGTGTCCCCTTATTGCGGGATTCTCATCAATACGGGTATGGGTAACCCAACCGCACCATCAATCGTGGCGCTTGGAAAATAAGCGATTTTGACAGGCAAGTGGGAAGGCGCACAGTTTCTACTGCCTTTATAAAGAGATAGGGACCTCGTGTTTTCTCCTACGCCTTCTTCTTCCCTTACTCATCCATTCTCGCACCCTTGAGCTCCAGCGCCCAAGTCCTCACCTTCCCCATAAAGCCATTCACGACATGTCCAGAGCGGTAGGCAAGTGGATGGCCTCCTCTGTCAAGGAGGAGGACATTACGAAGCTTCGGGAGGCCGGATACCTGACCGCAAACATTGCGCACAGGCTTCCGGCGGAGGGGCAGATCGCCCGCACTCTCAAACCTCGGGAAAGAGTAGTGTTCCTCTCTCTTTCGTCTGCGGACTGGGTTTTCCACTTCACCCATTTTTCCGCGGGCTTATGTTTTACTACGGGTTAGATTTTCATGATCTGGCCCCAAATTTCGTCCTCAACATCTTGGTGTTTATCGTCGTGTGCGAGGCCTTCCTCTCCATCAAGCCCCACTTTGGCCTATGGCTAAAGATCTTCAACGTGAAGCCGAAGATAGTGAGCGGCCTGCAAGCGGAGTGCGAAGGCGCCATGGTGGGCAAGATGCCCAACGTTACCTGGCTTGAACGCTCCTTCGTGGAGACCGTGAAGGGGTGGCAATCGGGGTGGTTCTACATCACCGAGCCACGCGACTCCAACTGGGCGGTGGCCCCCAAATTTTGATCCAGCATACCCACGCGGCTCACCTCCTGGGAAAAGAAGGGCCTAGCCTGGGGTGTACCTGCGGAGCTGACCGGACTCCAAAACTGCATCAAAAATATGATAGACAAGAAGATCAAGCTTGTCAATGTGATCTAGGTCATGCTCTTCCTCCGGACCCTCCCGTGTCAAAGACGGGCGTTCCATATGTGGGAGTTCGATCCGGCTGAACACCAGACGCTGCGAGAGCTCTTCAACACGACGCACAAAGACGTCTGGAAGGTGTTGTTCAAGGCCGCCGAAGTACCTCCTCCCACTTCCGAGGACCGAGGACTCATCGCAAAGCGCCCCGCCAATCCGGTAAGCTTTCTAAACATCACAAGATGTGCCTTTCCCAGTATATTTGTGGGAGGATTTTAAGCCACCATGCTAATCAAACAGGACTATGTGGTGATGGTGGAGCGGATCGACTGTCTGGATCCGCTACCCGAAGATCCAACAACCGCACCCCTGACGGAGATGCTGGTTCCGGCGCCTTATGAGGTGCCGGAGAAGAAGGCCAAGACGGCAGGCACGGGGACCAGGAAAGGTCTCCGGCGCCGGGCCGTAATAGACTCATCGCCCGATGGTGCTGAGGAAGATTCCTCCCACGAAGGCGGGGAGGAAGAAGAAATCCCCCCTCCCCGAACCGGGGAGGAGAAGAAGAGGAAAGCTTCCCCTCAGGGGGAGGCGGGGATGCCTAAGAAGGGAAAGACATCCCTTCTGGACTACTCCACCACGGCCGCCTACAACAACGAGGAGTGGTTGCCCAGGGCCAAGCCCCTGAAGAAATCGTTAGTGTCTGTACTCATAGTACGTTTAATGCATCTTAGATTCATTGTTTGTTATAACGCCGAGATTGTATGTGAAGTCCGGCCAAGTCCCACCCCGAGGTATCCTCTTCTGATGGGTCCCTGAGTGCATCGGAGATGAATAGCTATTCACTCCCGACGGCCACCTCCCCACGACCCGCGGATGACACCAAGGTGTTGTCCCAGAGGATACCGGAACATGGGGCGACGGTTCTGGAGATGCCCCAAGGTGGAATCCCAAACGCCGGGCACATGGGGGGTAAGATCCCCATGGATCATGCCGACAGGAGCCGCAACAAGTCCGGCTCCCAGCCGGATACTGCACCAGAACCTCCAATGGTTCTGGATTCAAGTAGGCAGCCCCTCGCTAAGGAGGGCGAGCCATCAGCACCGATGACCTCTGTCCAACCAGAGGCCTCGGATAACTTGTTGGAAGTGCTTCGCGACGCTTCCATTGACGAATAGCATAGTACTCTTATGAGTGCGGTGATTGAGAAGGTTCGGTCCGCCAAAAGCGGATTGACCGAAGCCTGTGCTAGCCTCGTAACAGGCTTTGAGGTAAGTAAAGAAGGAGTAATAAAATGTCACATGATAGACAGTAGCCCCTGATACTCTGTTTGGTGTGCAGAATGAAAAGCCAAATGGAGGGTCAATTATTATCCGCAGGAGTCTAACATAATTTTTTTATGTGAATAGGCGTTGCTGCTGGCCGCTGCTGCCCGCACTGTGGAGGTCGTCGGACTGAAGCGGGACCTAGGGCGGGTCGAAGAAGATCTCGGACTTGTGAAGAGGCAGCTCCAGGAGAACAAGGGTAAGTGATACCCCGTCCATATGTAATATAAAGGAAAAAATCATGGGTGCTAACAGAAGCAACATGAATTTTAATAGGGGCCACGACCGAAGTGGCGACCCTGAAGAAAGCGCTATCCGAGGCCGAAGACAAGGCGTCCAAGGAGCACACCAAGCGTGAGAAACAGGAGGCTTGGGTTGATGAGGTACAACAAGAGCTCCAGGAATTCGGCAAAAAATTCGAGTCCTTGGAGCGTGACTTTAAGATGCAAGAGTCCGAGCTTGCAAAGGCCCTCCAGAGCGCAAAAGACGCCAAGGCCGAAGCCCAAAAGGCCCTCCAGGAAATTCAGGCGGCCAAGAAGATAGCGGCGGGTAAGGCATTCATTATGTACAGCAAGCATGTGGAGGAGACATTTCTTTTACTTACCCGAATTCGGAGTTCTCGAGGGCCTTTCGCAGATCTGCCATG
The DNA here is from genome assembly GCF_002162155.2 of Triticum dicoccoides. NCBI lineage: Eukaryota > Viridiplantae > Streptophyta > Magnoliopsida > Poales > Poaceae > Triticum > Triticum dicoccoides. The sequence goes on from NC_041383.1 coordinate 102,631,572, forward strand.
AAGCAGATCGGATGCTACGGAGTTCTACCGTGTCGAAGAGGGGAGCTCGATGAAGAAGTTGTTTTGGTCCCAGTATGCCGGGACCGAACATCCGATGCCATTGAGTGACCAACTAATGCAATTGGTCGAACTCCACAAGGCGGACGAACTGGCCATGAAGGACTTTATAGTCCGGTTGTGGCCTGGCGAGCCTCTGCCCAACAGCTACTTCGGCCTGATAAAGCGGATGGTGAGTGCCTGTCTGCGGCTAGAAGTTGTTAAGCAGTCCGTCTGTATTGAAGGTGCCCGCCGAGCCTTTGCCTGCGCGAAAGTGCACTGGGCCAAAATGGATGCAGAGAAGCTGGTGAAGGAGGGACCGCTGGAGGGCAAGGCGCATCGCCACCCCGAGAAGTATTATGACGGCGTTATGAAAGGCACCCTCCTTGTGGCTGATGAATGTGCCAAGGATGTAATTTTTGAGTGAATGTACTCATGTCATCCTGTAATATGAAAACTAGTTCATGTGCGCTATGTAACACTTTTTGATTTAAAATATTACCTTCTGTGCGGCTGTTTATAAAATTTTGAAAGTTGGCCACTCGTCAGCTTCCGCCCCCATGTAACTAGTACTGGGGTGTTCGTGGTGAACCCAAACACTCTTTATCCAAATTTATGGTCCTTGAAGGAGGTGTTAAGCCCAGCGAACGAGGCAATCAGACTATTTGGCTTTATCACTCTCACTTAGCCATAGAAGTCTACAATTTTAAATTTCGGCGAGGCCCCTAGTATTCGGAAGGCCGAACTTGGGGCTCTATACATGCCTAAATCGGACAAGGCCGATTCCTTGCCTGAGGAGGAAAAAATCTTTAAGGATTTAAGACCTCTCGAACAGGGACCAGTTCTCGCCGCATCATGATAGTCAGTTTTTGGCTTTCTCTACTGAGGTGCTCGTCCGGAAGAACCGGGACACAATCGCAGTAGTTCTCCCTGCGCTACCATAGCCGATATAGCGGAACGTAAGGTACCAAAACAAGGGAGCTGGGCAAACCCAACTATTGACCCAAGACATGATTCAGAGCTGATGCATATAATGCTATAAGTTCGGGGTGCCGTACTGTCAAAACTGTTCGGACTTTTCTTGCCGTGTTATGGGGTACAATGAAGCCCCTAGAGAACTGAACGTACCAAACTATACGGATGCAATGTGTATTAAATAATAAATCGAGGGAAAATATTAAGAAAATAGTAATAAGCTGATGTTGTACATCTTCCCACTGTTATTTAAGTAATACGTCAAAGCGTATGTTTTTCAAGTAATGCAATAAGAAAAAATAGGACTATTTGACATGTCCTATCCAAGGCAAGGCTGCGTGTGGGTATGTAAAACAGGTATAACGACCGTTAAGAGAGACCACCTGGGTATTCCTTTGTACGCAACGCATCTTGCCTCCTTGGTTTTTCCTTCCCTTGATGTGTCCGATAATCAGGTTCTCTGAGGGAGCTTCCCGAAAGTAGGGTCCTGAAAAGAAAGAAGATGATAAAGGTATGCGGGTCTCGTGTTGGTTGAGCCACACTGTGGTCCGCATCGCCGTCGTGCCTCCGCCTATGCCCATGGTATTTTTAGTGTGTAATTGTGTACGCACGGCACAAATTTTGCCGCTTGACTGGGACTAGGGCGGAGGCCAAATTGCTAGTCGAGCTCTTGGCATGCCTGATGATCCTGTTGTAGAGTACTCCGGACTCGCTTGACGGTGTCCGGGGTTTTTATCACCGAGTTGGTGTTCTGCCGAAGAAGGCTACTTTGTACTTCTATTGCGAGGGCCGCAGTGTGTTCCTCCGTACGGGGAGAGCGGTCTGTGTTTCCATTAACTGTTATAACCCCGCGAGGTCCTGGCATCTTGAGCTTGAGGTATGTGTAGTGTGGTACCGCATTGAATCGAGCAAACGCGGTTCATCCTAGTAATGCATGATAGCCACTATGGAAAGGGATGATATCGAAGATTAACTCCTCGCTTCGGAAGTTGTCCGGAGATCTGAAGACCACTTCCAGTGTTATTGAGCCCGTACAACAGGGCTCTACACGTGGGATTGCACCTTTAAAGGTGGTTTTGGTGGGTTTGATCCTTGAAGAATCGATGCCCATTTTGCGCACTGTGTCCTGATAAAGCAGGTTCAGGCTGCTGCCACCGTCCATAAGGACTCACGTGAGGTGGAATCCATCAATGATTGGGTCGAGGACCAATGCGGCTGAACCGCCATGACGGATACTGGTAGGATGGTCCCTGCGATCAAAGGTGATTGGGCAGGATGACCATGGGTTGATCATTGGGGCGACTGGCTCCATCGCATAGACGTCCCTTAGTGCACGCTTCCATTCCCCCTTGGGAATGTGGGTGGCATAGATCAGGTTTACCGTTTTCACTTGGGGAGGAAATTTTTGCTTCCCCCTGTGTTCGGCCGTCGGGGCTCCTCATCGTCATCGCTATGCAGCCCCTTGTCCTTGTATTCAACATTGAACTTGCTGGCCTGTTTAAATACCCAGCACTCTCTATTGGTATGGTTGGATGGTTTATCATGGGTGCCGTGAATTTGACATGAGCGCTCGAGTATGGGATCCAAACAGGATGAGCCCGAATTGTTTCTTTTGAATGCTTTTTCTACTGACCGGATTTCAAGCCTCTTAATCCGACGTTGACTGCCGTGTCTTCTGCGTTTTCGCCAATGTTCCAATGTTTGTGCCTATTGTGTCATGGCCTGCCGTTGCTGTCTCTGGCGTATGAATCGCCAGAGTTTTTTGGAATGATGTTGCTGCAAGCCAGCCAGCTGTCCTCGCCCGCGCAGAAGCGGGTCATTAGTGTCGTGAGGGCTGCCATGAATTTTGGCTTTTCTTGGCCGAGGTGTTGGGCGAGCCACTCGTTGTGGATGTTATGCTTAAAGGCTACTAGGGCTTCGGCATCTGGACAGTCGACGATTTGGTTCCTTTTAGTTAGGAACCGAGTCCAGAATTTCCTGGCTGACTCTCCGAGCTATTAGCTTATGTGACTTAAGTCATCAACATCCGGTGGTCGCATGTAAGTGCCTTGCAAGTTGTCGAGGAATGCATCCTCCAGGTTTTCCCAACTGCCAATCGAGTTCGCTGGTAGGCTATTCAGCCAATGTCGGGCTGGTCCTTTGAGCTTAAGGGGAAGATATTTGATGGCATGTAGATCATCACCACGGGCCATGTGAATGTGGAGAAGAAAATCTTCAATCCATACCGCGGGGTCTGTTGTGCCATCATATGATTCGATGTTTACGGGTTTAAACCCTTCTGGGAATTCATGATCCATTACTTCGTCGGTGAAGCAGAGGGGGTGTGCGGCGCCTCTATGCCGGGCTATATCACGACGCAGTTCGACTAAGTCTGATCTGCTGTGTTCGGCCCGGCCGGATTTGTTGTTAGTATATCCAGCATGACGGTCATCGTCACGAGTTGTGGCGCGCCCCCGCGATCCGTAGATCGATCTTGGTTGTCCTGCTTTGTTTTCCAGTATGTCTCGCAGGTCCTGCGTGTTGCCCAAGGCCGTAGTGTATTGGCGTCGGGGTGCGGGCTGGTGTTCGGTTTGATATGCCGCTTTGTCTCGGCCACGACGTGGACGGTCAGCCTCGTCATGTGCTGGTATTGTAGGCTCTAGTGCCTCCTCTTCAAGTTGAGGTAGCAACCTGAGCCTCGGGTAACTTTTGGTTGGGCACTCGAGTTCGTATTCCTCAGCTGCCAAGACTTTGGTCCATCTGTCTGTTAGAAAATCTTGTTCAGCTTGGAGCTGCTGATGTTTCTTCTTCAGGCTTTTTGCAGTAGCTATAAGCCGGGCTTGAAGCACTCCTGCTCGACGAGATCCTCAGGCATGAAAAAATCATCGTTGCCGAGGCTCTCCTCATCTTCGGAGAGAGGCATATAACAGTCTTCCTTCAAATCTCCATTTGTTTCCTGTTCATATGGGCTAGCTTGCCCGTACTCCTGCTCGACCTGCTCGAAGTGAGGCTGGTCGGGGTTGTATTCATTGTCGGCACCATCCAGATTGCTATCATCTCCTGTGTTGTTATTGCTATGGCAGGGCTTAGAGCGGCATCGGTGACGCCCACACTTTGACTGCTTCCCAGAGGGATTATCCTCTATTGCCTCCTCACCATTGTTTTCTTTGGGGGTATCCACCATATATATATCATATGATGAGGTGGCTGTCCAGTGCCCGATGGGCGGCTGTTCCTGTTCTTCTCCTGCATTGTCATCCATACCGTCGATGTCTTCGGAGTCGAAGTCAAGCACGTCGGTTAAGTCATCGACAGTGGCTATTAAGTGGGTGGTGGGTGGGTAACGAATTTCTTCTTCGTCCGCTTCCCACTCGAGCCAGACATAGTTTGGCCGAGAGTCTCCTTATAAAGAGAGAGACCTCAATGAATTTAGCACGTCACCCAAGGGTGAGTGTTGAAAGATATCCGCGGAGGTAAACTCCATGATCGGTGCCCAATCTGATTGGATAGGCACGGATGCACGCGGTCCGGATCCTAAGACCGGAGACGAGTCCGGGGGTCCGGTGACACAGATTTCCTTAGAGGTGGAGTCTGTGTTTGGCTCCAACTTTGATGAGTGTGCGGCTTCCATGGCGGGGTCCATCCACCCGTCCTCGGATGGTGCGGTCTGCTCCGGATTAGAGGCCTGGGCAGCTGCGGGTGCGATAGTCCAAATACCGTCCGAGGGAAGATCTAAGTCATGCACATCGTGACTGTCGAACGCTCCTGACACAGGCTCGAATCCGTTGAAGATCAAGTCTCCGCGAATATCAGACGTGTAGTTCAAGTTTCCAAATCTGACCTGATGGCCAGGGGCGTAGCTGTCGATCTGCTCCAGATGGCCAAGCGAGTTGGCCCGCAGTGCGAAGCTGCCAAATATGAAGATCTATCTGGGGAGAAAAGTCTCACCCTGGATCGCATCACGCTGATGATTGAAGGAGCCATCGAGCCTTATAGCGACGACACAGTGGAACTCTCAGTGAAACCACCAATGTCAGTGTCAAAACCGGCGGATCTCGGGTTGGGGGGTCCCGAACTGTGCGTCTAAGGCTAATGGTAACAGGAGACTGGGGACACGATGTTTACCCAGGTTCGGGCCCTCTCGATGGAGGTAATACCCTACTTCCTGCTTGATAGATCTTGTTGATATGAGTATTACAAGAGTTGATCTACCACGAGATCATAGAGGCTAAACCCTAGAAGCTAGCCTTATGATTATGATTGTTCTTGTCCTACGGACTAAACCCTCCGGTTTATATAGACACCGGAGGGGGCTAGGGTTACACAGAGTCGGTTACAGAGAAGGAGATCTACATATCCGAATCTCCAAGCTTGCCTTCCATGCCAAGGAGAGTCCCATCCGGACACGGGACGAAGTCTTCAATCTTGTATCTTCATAGTCCAATAGTCCGGCCAAAGCATATAGTCCGGCTGTCCGGATACCCCCTAATCCAGAACTCCCTCACCCATGTCACACACACACATACAAACACACACACACACATGCACCCACTCACACACACACACACACGCACACGCACACACCCACCCACCCATCCACACACGCGCGCGCACACACACACACACACACACACACACACACTAAGACTCCATCTCACACACACATGCTCTAGGCGGAGCATTTGTTCCTACCACCCTTCATCCAACCTTACCCCTATGATAAACAATCACCTTAATTTACTTGTATAACATGGACAAATTCCATTTTACTTTAGTAGTTAGCAAACTTATCATCTCTAATCTTATAAAAAACCGAGTTGGTGATGATGGTGTGCCTGCCATCTTGTAATATAGACCGTCTGATCTATATCTGATGGATAGAAAGCAAAGTATGATAATTTTACAAAAGATACCCGCACCTCTCTCCACATCCTTATCTCCCATAACCTCATTGCTGAGCAATTAAAAAAGGAAGTCTCTCGAACAATCTAGCATGGTGGCCGCTGCCGCCTGCCGGCGCCGTCCATCCCCATGCCTCCGCCCAGTCCAACCACCAGTCACCACCATGCTCCACTCCTCCTCACCTTATCTCTCATCTTTGATTTTTTCGATGAAATTCTCGAGATACCAGTTTTCCGATAAAATTCTTGAGATATCATTAGTTTTTACATGGGTCAATCACAACAGGTGTTTTGTAAAAAAATGCATATTGATGCTCCATGCAATGCACGAGCATCTTGCTTGTAATTATATAACGCAAATCACGAGCAGGAAGTGACATTTTTTTACATAACCAGGTAAACATGGCCACGTAAATAACTAGCTAAAGTGTAATACCATTATACTTATATCCCGATGCAAAAGGTTTAGTACATGTCCGAAGAGTAGAGTCTCACATATGCACTCTGTCTCTCAGAATCTCACACACACACACCAGTTACGTGACGCCCACTTAAGCAGACACGTATGTTACAATTTGTGCACCTGCGGGTACACGTGATGGTGCGCATTTATTTAAGCCGGACGACAAACCCAAACAGTAGCTGCATTCATTCCCGTCCCGCCGCCTCTTCTCTGGTCGCCGTCGACCGGTAGCCATGGCCCGGCCAAACATAACGACATACGCCATACTCCCGCCAGAGCGGCGCTTTAATATGGAAATTTTAGTGGTCATGCATGCATCTTTTTGTTCTAGCACTCCTATATAAGGGTTGACCGGTCGCTTCCCACGAACGTGCGCGGGCGGTGGAAGAGGAAGGAGAAGGGAAGCGGGCTGTGGAGTAACATTTTTTACCATGATTTCTTAGGAAACTGAGTGCAACAATTGAGTAGTTTTGCAAACTACCAGTACTACACCTGAAACGGTTCAAAACCAATACTCCCTTGCCATCACGCGCTCCCTGCGTGAATCGGTCAGCGTCGCCCTGCAGCATCAGTGCCGCATTAATGCCCGGCTAGAGTGGAGGCGACCTCTCACTGACGCCGGCTTTGAAGCAGAGCGACGGCCGAGAGAGCGCCGCTTCCCGGTGCATGCGACTGCTCCGCGTCGAGGCTGGCCATAGTTCGAATGAGTCTCCATCATGGGGAGCCACACTAACTCCGATGATATGGATCGTTCCATCTATGAAGAACATGTGGGACTGGAACTACAAGACAGACATGTACCCAGGAGTGGACGTACGAACCTAAATAATGTAGCGAAGTAAGTGAAGTAGAAAGGCACAAATAGTATGAACATGCTTGGCATATAGGCATTTGTCTCTTACTATGTACCACTAAATGTTGTACGTGCAATGCACAGTGATGTTATGGAGTATGTGCCTAAGTACTCTACTACTACTATATTAATTAGAGTCACATATTAGCTTTTATATTTGTTTACGTGTATTCCCCGAGAGCTTCCAACTAGACGTGTCTTTCTCTCCGGGTTGCACTTTGTATCGTTCATTCCACTAGTACTACTATGTGTTGTCTCTGACCGAGAAGTGGAAGAAGTGGAGATGCTCTACCACGCTGTTCATGTCCCACTCCTTTCACTGACCTGTGGGACATCCAGCATGTGCCGTGTTTGGCGCTCCTTCGTCGTAAGAGTTAAAACGCTAGCATTCATCAGAAATAAAAAAAGATATAAATCAACAGTGATACTATACCACGTGTTTTCCTTGCTCCTCGATATCGGAAAGAATACTTCTGTTCGCCAACATGTGGGACGTCGACCATCCTGGTCCACTTGCCATGCACGCAGAACTCCAAGGGAGAGTCACCCTGGTCGTCGCGCCGCTGTAATAATGACTAATGAGCCGTCAAATCACAGGCCCAACCTTTCCCACTCTGAATTTGCTCGGATGAAGGAACCATCATGACTCCGTTGAATTTTGCTTCTTGAAGAAAACTATTGTACCAGCAGTACTGCTAGCTATAGTAGTTACTCCAGTAGAGGCCTCTTTCGTTCATAGGATAGGAATTTTATAGGAATATGAAAATCATAGGAAGTGAGATGACATGCATCTCAATTCCTATAGAGAAAGAGATGCCATTTGATGCATAGGATGGGAATTTTTCATTGAGTCTAGGCTAATGTACTGGTAATTTGCTCTAAAAATTACAGTAGTAACTAGTAGTACTGGTACATGCTCGTACTCAGACACAGACACACACACTAACTACTAGTACTACTACTTCTGACATGCTGGCCAGACACCAACGTTCTCCTTCCCGGCTTTGTCGGCGACACCCCATCATGATTGGATCTCCGCCGACCCCTCCGCAACAGCGCGTGCGTCCTCTTCTTTCTTGCGGCGGCGAGCCTGTCTTTTCTTCAGTGCTTTTTGACTTTTCCGCTCCCTCTGTGCGGCTTTGGCTGCCTCTTGCTCTACCACCCATTCGGCCTTGGCAACTTAAAATTCCACCCACGTAGGTGTGAGGTCGCGAGCGGTGATGAACTCGGCATGGCGGGATGCAATGCTTCCCTACCATTTTGTGTGCGGTCGTGGGCGGCGAGGAACTCGGCGTGGCGGGATGCCATCGCTTCCTTACCGGTTAGTGTGCGGTGTGGTGGCATGAACGACGCTTGGTGAGAGCTCCGGGGTGGAGTGGCCGGACAATTGTATAGTGCATTGGTTTGTCAAGAGCTCAAGGACAGAATACGAAGGAAATTTGGATTCCTCTTCAATCTTGGTCATTTATTACCGAGTAAAATGCATTGGCGGGCATCGAACTTGTCTTGATAGCTCACTTTGATCATTGTATATGAGATATGGTGATTATATGGTCACTGGCTCAGCGTATAGCTCCGTATTTTTCTGGTTGACCAGTCAAACAGTCCACATGTGCCTCATCAGCTTGTGTTCCTTATCTATCTATCCATGCGGGCCTACCTGTCAGTGGAGAAAGAAATAAAAACCAAAATTATGCGTATGTGAGGAATCAAACCACAGACTCGTCGCTGCAACGCACACTCGTCAGCCAAATGAAAATTAAATACTTTGCGTTAAATGCACAAATGGATTTTTTTATATTATACGTGATGCACACATTAGTGCACACCGTCCATAGAGGCAAGTAGCATGTACGTGTGCATACACTCATGCTCACGCTGTCAAACCATGCTAATGCATGCACGTCGCCCTCTCAATCAAAGTCCTGCTCATGGCGCAACGCAAACGGCGAGCCCGTCACCTGTGTGCCCCGGCGGTGCCTGACACTACTATTTAGACGTTTGATGGAGGCCTCCGTGAATGCCAAGCATGTATTCACCTGGCTCAACACCAATGGTCATACTAGGGACTCAGCGCCTTGCTCATGTATATTGTCCATCACAACGACAATCTATAAAACAGCCTAGCTAGAGAGGGTACTATGGTATGGAGTATGTACTATCGTGAGCGACCGATCATAGTGCCACTGCACACGTGTGTGTGTGTCTGATCGATTCGTCCATTATTCATAAGTTATGCAAGGTTGTGTGGTGTCTAATGGTGGTCGTCGAAGGCTATCTAGCGACAAGAGCGGTTGCATGGACGCTTCGTTGTCAATACGTATCGCATATGCTTCAAAGGCTGGTCATCCATGAGTTCACATTTTACCACCACGCCAGCATCTGACCGCCCTGGCCTACCGAAACCCCTTCCATCGCTAGTGCGCGCTTCCCGCGTGAAACAGCCACCGTCTCTCCAGAACGTCAATGCCGCATTCACCGGACTTAACTGCAGGTGCAATTGGTGTGTCACTGACATGCGGGCCAGATGCCCGTTGGGCCCACATGTCAGTGACCCAACGCACCTGTAGTTAAGTCACTGAAGCAGCATCCGCATTCCCGCCCGACGAACCTAGTCCGGCACCAGCCGTCCATCCGTCTGTCGTGGCTCATTGCCATTCGCCCGCTATATTAACTTGAGCCCCAACTCCCAGCCATATCCAAAGACCCACACTCATTCTCCTCCGGTCCCTTCCTTCTATCAGCACCACTCCAACCATGGCCTCCTGGTGCTCCAAAGCTCTCTTGGACATACTGTCGTAGGAGCAGACGAAGGACATCAGCGGCTCTACTCCGAGCATGCTCCAGAGCTCTATTCGACGTACTGTCGCGGGAGCAGATGAAGGAGATTGCCGACTCCCCCCCCCCCAGCCGCCCTCTGTCGTCACGACCACGAAGCCAGCGCGCGTGTGCGGGCGCAACCGATAGTGAGAAAGAGTAGTACACTGTAGGTCGCCGCTGCTCTGGTCCCAGGAAGGCCACCGCTACTCCACTCAGTCGACGCCAAGCTTGGTGGGATAAACATCGGCTGCCGATTAGCTGCTTGACAGCGACATGGAGGCGGAAATCTTCAGAACCTTGTGCTCCGGAGGAGGAGGTTATCGAGGAGGATGAGGAGGAGGCAAAGGCAATGGTCAGCTTTCTCGGGTTCATGGACGGATATGGTGGTCGGGCGTCTGCGATCATTTAGATTAGGTTTACAGTAGGTTTTAGTACGGTTTGTGCAAAATATGAAATGAATTTCATCCAGTTTGTAGGAAAAGTTTTTGAAATGTAATGAATTTCATCTGGTTAATTTGAAATTTGCTTTGTTTGCATGAATTTCATCCAATTAGTTCATATAGTTATCGACAGGTATGCGGGCAACATTGGATGGCATCCATCAGTGTCCTCGGATAGATGCCGGTGTAAATTTGTGGGCCAGTGCTGGAGATTCCCTAACTATCATGCTATAATCGCTAACAGTGCTCCATTATTTGGTAGGGAACAGTTATCCCTCGATCAAAATCAGATCCGCCGTGTTTCACACTCCTCCCATGTAAGGGTGTAAACTCTTGCTTACATAAAAATGGAGCAAGTGGACGACACTGTAGCACGTCATATCACTCAAACTAGCCCGCCTAATGCATAGGAAAGCACCACCCTCGTCATTTTGTTCTAGATTTCTATCGATTGATTGCATGAAAATGTTATTCTTTGCAAGTTCAAAAGGAAAAGGCGGCACACTTACGAGTCGTACGCGCCGCACCCCCAATAGTCCGGCTCGCATGCCGCTCACCAGAGGGGACACACGTTGTCTTGCAATTTCACTGACATGTGGGACTGCAATTGAATAAACCGTCGATAGCCGAAATCTAATCGCTCAGCGGGCGTCGGCTGAGAAGAGAGAGATGGCGGAGGGAGAAGAGATAGCCCGCCCGCCGCGCACAGACTTCAAGAAATATATGGCGATAATGTGAGGTGGGCCATGTGGGAGTCCGGACCACTTCCAAGCGTGCTTCTGACCGCCCTGGCCCACCA
>NC_041383.1:102642986-102721400 GCF_002162155.2 Triticum dicoccoides
CCCCCTCAGACGCGAGCTTCCCGCATTCATAGCAAGTAGTACCAGTAAAAAATTGGGCTATAAGCCCTCTTATGTGGAAGAGAGAGAGGCATTGACAAAGCCGAGGAGTAGGATCTGCAATAGCCCGTCTCTATACGTGCTCCTTGGTATAAAAAAACTAATTCTATAAAAACAGGCATAAAAATAATTGTGTCTAAAAAAAGAAAGGTAAAAAACATTTGAGAGGAAATAGATAGAGAGAAAGTGAGAAAAAGTTGTAACCTTATAGCCAACCTTATAGTCAACACTATGGTAGTATTACATGAGGAAGGAGGGAGTGGTGCACATGCCAAGTTCACTGGGCTGCCGTGTTTCACACTCCTTCGTCGTAACAGTGGAGACAATAGCTTTCATCAAAAATAAACAATGAATACTCGTTGGTTGTCCTCTATATCGGAAATAATACTTTCATTCGCCGACATGTGGGACGTCAACCATCCTGGTCCACCTGCCATGCACAAAATTATCCTGGTCCACCCCGATCGTAGCGCAGGCCCAACCTTTCCCACTCTAAGTTGGTCGGATGAAGGAACCATCATGACTTCGTTGAATTACGCTTCTTCAAGAAAACCTACTGTACCCGCAATACTGCAACCACACGCGAAGACTGGACAACATTGTACCACATCATATCAGTGAAACCCACTAGGCCAAACTAGCCCGCCTAGGATTTGTACTCCCTCGGTTTCAAAGTTAGAAGTACAAAGTTGAGTCATCTATTTTGGAACGGAGGGAGTACGTCTCTGTACTGCTATGATTTTGTGTTGTACGTCTCTGTACTTTTGCTATGATTTTCCTACCCTATGAACCAAATAAGGCCTGAATGTATCTGTGTCGACTATTGTCTGATCGATCGATAAGCCTACAATTTTAGGAGCTTGGGCTATTGGCCGATCGACGACGTATAAGTATAAGCGTACCACGAGCTCATCAACCCCAATGTTTTGTTGGAAATATGCCCTAGAGGCAATAATAAAATGGTTATTATTGTATTTCCTTGTTCATAATAATTGTCTATTGTTCATGCTATAATTGTATTGACCGGAAACCACAATACATGTGTGAATACATAGACCACAACATGTCCCTAGTGAGCCTCTAGTTGACTAGCTTGTTGATCAACAGATGGTCATGGTTTCCTGACCATGGACATTGGATGTCATTGATAACGGGATCACATCATTAGGAGAATGATGTGATGGACAAGACCCGATCCTAAGCATAGCACAAGATCGTGTAGTTCGTTTGCTAAAGCTTTTCTAATGTCAAGTATCATTTCCTTAGACCATGAGACTGTGTAACTCCCGGATACCATAGGAGTGCTTTGGGTGTACCAAACGTCAGAACGTAACTGGGTGGCTATAAAGGTGCACTACAACTATCCCCGAAAGTGTTTGTTGGGTTGGCATGAATCGAGACTGGGATTTGTCACTCTGTATGACGAAGAGGTATATCTGGGCCCACTCGGTAATGCATCATCATAATGAGCTCAATGTGACTAAGTAGTTAGTCACGGGATCATGCATTACGGAACGAGTAAAGTGACTTGCCGGTAACGAGATTGAACAAGGTATTGGGATACCAACGATCGAATCTCGGGCAAGGAACATACCGATTGACAAAGGGAATTGCATACGGGATTGCTTGAATCCCCGCCATCGTGGTTCATCCGATGAGATCATCGTGGAACATGTGGGAGCCAACATGGGTATCCATATCCCGCTGTTGGTTATTGGCCAGAGAGCTGTCTCGGTCATGTCTGCATGATTCACGAACCCGTAGGGTCTACACACTTAAGGTTCGATGACGCCCGAATGTTGTTCGGAGTCCCGGATGAGATCCCGGACGTCACGAGAAGTTCTGGAATGGTCCGGAGGTAAAGAATGATATATAGGAAGTGAGGTTTTGGCCACCGGAAGTATTTCGAGGGTCACCGGTAATGTACCGGGACCATCGGAAGGGTTTCGGGGGTCCACCGGGAGGGGCCACCAGCCCCGGAGGCTTGCATGGGCCTAGAGTGGAAAGGGACCAGCCCTAGAGTGGGCTGGTGTGCCTCCTACCAAGGCCCAAGGCGCAGCTATGAGGGGAAAGGGGAAACCCTAGGCGCAGATGGGCCTAAAGGCCCACCCTAGGGCGCACCCCCTCTCTCCCCCTCTTGGCCGCCCCCCTCTATCCCATCTAGGGCTGCCGCCCCCCTAGGGGTGGGAACCCTAGAGGGGGCGCACCCTCCTCCCCTCCTCCTATAAATAGTGGGGGTTTTGGGGCTGCCATACACATGAGTTTCCATCTCTCCTGGCGCAGCCCTACCCCTCTCCCTCCTGGTCTCTCGTAGTGCTTGGCAAAGCCCTACAGGAGTGCCATGCTCCTCCATCACCACCACGCCGTTGTGCTGCTGATGGACGGAGTCTTCCCCATCCTCTCCCTCTCTTCTTGCTGGATCAAGGCACGGGAGACGTCACCGGCCTGCACGTGTGTTGAACACGGAGGCACCGTTCTTCGGTGCTTAGATCGGATTCGGCCGCGATCTGAATCGCTTCGTGAATGACTCCACCGACCGCGTTCTTGTAACGCTTCCGCATTGCGATCTTCAAGGGTATGAAGATGCACTCCCTCTCTCTCTCTCTTGTTGCTAGAATCTCCATAGATTGATCTTGGTGATGCGTAGAAAATTTTGAATTTCTTCTACGTTCCCCAACAGTGGCATCATGAGCTAGGTCTATTGTGTAGATTCTATGCACGAGTAGAACACAAGTAGTTGTGGGCGTTGGTTTTGTTCAATATGCTTACCGTTACTAGTCCTATCTTGTTTCGACGGTATTGTGGGATGAAGCGGCCCGGACCGACCTTACACGTACACTTACGTGAGACAGGTTCCACCAACTGACATGCACTTGTTGCATAAGGTGGCTAGCGGGTGCCAGTCTCTCCCACTTTAGTCGGATCGGATTCGATGAAAAGGGTCCTTATGAAGGGTAAATAGAAATTGGCATATCACGTTGTGGTTTTGGCATAGGTAAGAAACATTCTTGCTAGAAACCTATAGCAGCCACGTAACAACAACAATTAGAGGACGTCTAACTTGTTTTTGCAGCATATGCCGTGTGATGTGATATGGCCAAGAAGGATGTGATGAATGAAATATATGTGATGTATGAGATTGATCATATTCTTGTAATAGGAATCACGACTTGCTTGTCAATGAGTATGACAACCGGCAGGAGCCATAGGAGTTGTCTTTATTTATTGTATGACCTGCGTGTCACTGAATAACGCCATGTAATTACTTTACTTCATTGCTAAACCGTTAGCTATAGTAGTAAAAGTAATAAGTTGGCGAGACAACTTCATGGAGACACGATGATGGAGATCATGATGATGGAGATCATGGTGTCATGCCGGTGACAATGATGATCATGGAGCCCCGAAGATGGAGATCAAAATGAGAAAAATGATATTGGCCATATCATGTCACTATTTGATTGCATGTGATATTTATCATGTTTATGCATCTTATTTGCTTAGAACGACGGTAGTAAATAAGATGATCCCTCATAATAATTTCAAGAAAGTGTTCCCCCTAACTGTGCACCGTTGCGAAAGTTTGTTGTTTCGAAGCACCACGTGATGATCGGGTGTGATAGATTCTAACATTCGCATACAACGGGTGTAAGACAGATTTACACACGCGAAACACTTAGGTTGACTTGACGAGCCTAGCATGTACAGACATGGCCTCGGAACACAAGAGACCGAAAGGTCGAACATGAGTCGTATAGTAGATATGATCAACATGACGATGTTCACCGACGATGACTAGTCCGTCTCACGTGATGATCGGACACGGCCTAGTTGACTCGGATCATGTATCACTTAGATGACTAGAGGGATGTCTATCTGAGTGGGAGTTCATTAGATGAACTTAATTATCCTAAACATAGTCAACAGGTCTTTGCAAATTATGTCGTAGCTCGCATTTCAGTTCTATTGTTTTAATTATGTTCCTAGAGAAAATTTAGTTAAAAGTTGATAGTAGCAATTATGCAGACTGGGTTCGTAAACTGAGGATTGTCCTCATTGTTGCGCAGAAGGCTTATGTCCTTAATGCACCGCTCGGTGTGCTAAACCTCGAACGTCGTCTATGGATGTTGCGAACATCTGACATACATGTTTTGATGACTACGTGATAGTTCAGTGCAAACGGTTTAGAATTGAGGCGTCGAAGACGTTTTTGAAATGTCACGGAACATATGAGATGTTCCAAGGGCTGAAATTGGGATTTCAAGCTCGTGCCCATGTCAAGAGGTATGAGACCTCCGACGAATTTTTCTAGCCTACAAACTAAGGGAGAAAATCTCAATCGTTGAGCATGTGCTCAGATTGTCTGAGTACTACAATCACTTGAATCGAATGGGAGTTAATCTTCCAGATGAGATAGTGATGTTTCTACAAAGTCATTGCCACCAAGCTACTAGAGCTTCGTGATGAACTATAACCTATCAGGGATAGATATGATGATCCTTGAAATATTCGCAATGTTTGACACCGCGAAAGTAGAAATCAAGGAGCATCAATTGTTGGTGGTTAGTGAAACCACTAGTTTCAAGAAGGGAAAGGGCAAGAAGGGATACTTCATGAAATGGCAAATCAGTTGCTGCTCTAGTGAAGAAACCCAAGGTTGAACCCAAACCCGAGACTAAGTGCTTCTGTAATGAGGGGAACAGTCACTGAAGTAGAACTACCCTAGATACTTGGTAGATGAGAAGGCTGGCAAGGTCGACAGAAATATATTGGATATACATTATATTGATGTGTACATTACTAGTACTCCTAGTAGCACCAGGGTATTAGATACCGGTCTGGTTGCTAAGTGTTAGTAACTCAAAATAAAAGCTATGGAATAAATGGAGACTAGCTAAAGGTGAGATGATGATATGTGTTGGAAGTGTTTCCAAGCTTGATGTGATCAAGCATCGCATACTCCCTCTACCATCGAGATTGGTGTTAAACCTAAATAATTGTTATTTGGTGTTTGCTTTGAGCATACACATGATTGGATTATGTCTATCGCAATACGGTTATTCATTTAAGGAGAATAATGGTTACTCTGTTTATTTGAATAATACCTTCAATGGTCTTACACCTAAAATGAATGGTTTATTGAATCTCGATTGTAGTGATACACATGTTCATGCCAAAAGATATAAGATAGTAATGATAGTACCACCTGCTTGTGGCACTGCCATTTGAGTCATATTGGTATAAAATGCATAAAGAAGCTCCATGTTGATGGATCTTTGGACTCACTCATTTTTTTAAAGTTTGAGACATGCGAACCATGTCTATTGGTATGTATGCATGAAGAAACTCCATACAAATGGATCGTTTGGACTCACTTGTTTTTGAATCACTTGAGACATGCAAATCATACCTCATGGGCAAGATGACTGAAAGCCTCATTTTCAGTAAAATGGAAAAAGAAAGCAACTTGTTGGAAGTAATACATTTTGATGTGTGCAGTCCAATGAGTGCTGAGGCACGCAGTGGATATCGTTATGTTCTTATTTCATAGATGATTTGAGTAGATGCTGAGTATATTTACTTGATGAAACACAAGTTTGAATTATTGAAAGGTTCAAGTAATTTCAGAGTGAAGTTGAAGATCGTCGTGACAAGTGCATACAATGTCTATGATATGATCATGGAGATGAATATCTGAGTTATGTGTTTGGCACACAATTAAGACATTGTGGAAATTGTTTCACAACTAATACCGCCTGGAACACCATAGTGTGATGGTGTGTCCGAACATCATAGATGCACCCTATTGGATATGGAGCATACCATGATGTCTCTTATCGAATTACCACTATCGTTTATGGATTAGGCATTAGAGACAACCACATTCACTTTAATAGGGCACCACATAATTCCGTTGAGATGACACTGTGTGAACTATGGTTTAGAGAAACCTAAGCTGTCATTTCTTAAAAGTTTGGGGCCGCGAAGCTTATGTGGAAAAGTTTTAGCCTGATAAGCTCAAACCCAAAGCGGATAAATGCATCTTCATAGGACACCCAAAACAATTGGGTATACCTCATATTTCAGATCAGGAAGCAAAAGTGATTGTTTCTAGAAACGGGTCCTTTCTCGAGGAAAAGTTTCTCTCGAAAGAATTGAGTGGGAGGATGGTGGAGACTTGATGAGGTTATTAAACCATCACTTCAACCAGTGTGTAGCAGGGCACATGAAGTTGTTCCTGTGGCACCTACACCAATTGAAGTGGAAGCTGATGATAGTGATCATGAAACTTTGGATCAAGTCACTACCGAACCTCGTAGGTCGACAAGGACGCGTACTACTTCGGAGTGGTACGGTAATCCTATCTTGGAGGTCATGTTGCTAGACAACAATGAACCTACGAGCTATGGAGAAGCGATGGTGGGCCCGGATTCCAACGAATGGCTCGAGGCCATAAAATCCGAGAGAGGATCCATGTATGAAAACAAAGTGTAGACTTTGGTAGAACTACTTAATGGTCATAAGGCTGTTGGGTACAAATGGATTTTACAAGGAAGACGGACAATGATGGTAAGTATCACCATTAAGAAAGCTCGACTTGTTGTTAAGATGTTTTCCGACAAGTTCAAGAAGTTGACTACGATGAGACTATCTCACTTGTAGCGATGCTAAAAGTCTGTTGGAATTATATTAGCAATTACTGCATGATTTATGAAATCTTGCAGATGGGATGTCAAAACATTGTTTCCTCGACGATATTCTTGAGGAAAGGTTGTATGTGATACAACTAGAAGGTTTTGTCAATCCTGAAAGATGCTAACAAGTATGCAAAGCTCCACCAATCCTTCTACGGACTGGAGTAAGCATCTCGGAGTTGGAATATACGCTTTGATGAGATGATCAAAGATTTGGAATATACGCTTTGATGAGAAGATTTTGAGAAACTTGTATTTCCAAAGAAGTGAGTGGGAGCACTATAGAATTTCTGATGAGTATATGTTGTTGACATATCGTTGATCAGAAATGATGTAGAATTTCTAGAAAGCATATAGGGTTATTTGAAAAGTGTTTTTCAATGGAAAACCTGGATTAAGCTACTTGAACATTGAGCGTCAAGATCTATAAGGATAGATCAAAAACGCTTAATAATACTTTCAAATGAATGCATACCATGACAAGATTTTGAAGGAGTTCAAAATAGATCGGCAAAAAGAAGAAGTTCTTGGCTGTGTTACAAGGTATGAGTATTGAGTAAGACTGAAGACCTGACCACGGCAGAAAAGAGAGAAAGGACGAAGGTCATCCCCTATCCTTTAGATGTAGGCTCTACAGTATACTATGCTGTGTACCGCACCTGAAGTGTGCCTTGCCATGAGTCAGTCAAGGGGTACAAGTGTGATCAAGGATTGGATCATAGCATAGCGGTCAAGGTTATCCTTAGTAACTAGTGGACTAAGGAATTTTCTCGATAATGGAGGTGGTAAAAGAGTTCGTCGTAAAGGGTTACGCCGATGCAAACTTTGACACTAATCCGGATGACTCTGAGTAGTATACCGCATTCGTATAGTAGAACAGTTATTTGGAATAGCTCCAAATAGAGCATGGTAGCTGCATCTAGGAGATGACATAGAGATTTGTAAAGCACAAACGGATCTGAAAGATTCAGACCCGTTCACTAATAACCTCTCTCACAAGCGAGATATAATCAAACCCAATGGGTGTTGGACTCGTTACAATCACATAGTGATGTGAACTAGATTATTGACTCTAATGCAAGTGGGAGACTGTTGAAAATATGACCTAGAGGCAATAATAAAATGGTTATTATTGTATTTCCTTGTTCATGATAATTGTCTATTGTTCATGCTATAATTGTATTGACCGAAAACCGCAATACATGTGTGAATACATAGACCACAACATGTCCCTAGTGAGCCACTAGTTGACTAGCTTGTTGATCAACAGATGGTCATGGTTTCCTGACCATGGACATTGGATGTCCTTGATAACAGGATCACATCATTAGGAGAATGATGTGATGGACAAGACCCAATCCTAAGTATAGCACAAGATCGTGTAGTTCGTTTGCTAAAGCTTTTCCAATGTCAAGTATCATTTCCTTAGACCATGAGATTGTGTAACTCCTGGATACCGTAGGAGTGCTTTGGGTGTACCAAATGTCACAATGTAACTGGGAAGCTATAAAGGTGCACTACAGGTATCTCCGAAAGTGTCTGTTGGGTTGGCATGAATCGAGACTGGGATTTGTCACTCCGTATGACGGAGAGGTATCTCTGGGCCCACTCGGTAATGCATCATCATAATGAGCTCAATGTGACTAAGTATTTAGTCAAGGGATCATGCATTACGGAACGAGTAAAGTGACTTGCCGGTAACGAGATTGAACGAGGTATTGGGATACCAACGATCGAATCTCGGGCAAGTAACATACCGATTGACAAAGGGAATTGCATACGGGATTGCTTGAATCCCCGGCATCGTGGTTCATCCGATGAGATCATCATGGAACATGTGGGAGCCAACATGGGTATCCAGATCCCGCTGTTGGTTATTGGCTAGAGAGCTGTCTCGGTCATGTCCGCATGATTCCCGAACCCGTAGGGTCTACACACTTAAGGTTTGATGACACTAGGGTTATAAGGGAAGTTTGTATGTGGTTACAAAATGTTGTTCGGAGTCCCGGATGAGATTCAGGATGTCACGGGGAGTTCCGGAATGGTCTGCAGGTAAAGAATGATATATAGGAAGTGAGGTTTTGGCCACTGGAAGTATTTCGGGGGTCACCGGTAATGTACCGGGACCACCGGAAGGGTTCTGGGGGTCCACCGGGAGGGGCCACCAGCCCCGGAGGCTTGCATGGGCCTAGAGTGGAAAGAGATCAGCCCCAGAGTGGGATGGTGCGCCTCGCACCAAGGCCCAAGGCGCAGCTATGAGGGGAGAGGGGAAACCCTAGGCGGAGATGGGCCTAAAGGCCCACCCTAGGGCGCACCCCTTGAGGGAGTCCTGTATTAGGGGGTGTCCGGATGGCCGAACTATGACCTTTGGCCGGACTCCCGGACTATGAAGATGCAAGATTGAAGACTTCGTCCCGTGTCCGGATAGGACTTTCCTTGGCGTGGAAGGCAAGCTTGGCGATTCGATATGAAGATCTCCTCCCATTGTAACCGACTCTGTGTAACCCTAGCCCTCTCCGGTGTCTATATAAACCGGAGAGTTTTAGTCCGTAGGACGAACAACAATCATACCATAGGCTAGCTTCTAGGGTTTAGCCTCTCTGATCTCGTGGTAGATCAACTCTTGTACTACCCATATCATCAATATTAATCAAGCAGGAGTAGGGTTTTACCTCCACCGAGAGGGCCCGAACCTGGGTAAAAACATCATGTCCCTTGTCTCTTGTTACCATCCGCCTAGACGCACAGTTCGGGACCCCCTACCCGAGATCCGCCGGTTTTGACACCGACATTGGTGCTTTCATTGAGAGTTCCTCTGTGTCGTCACCTTTAGGCCCGATGGCTTATTTGATCATCAACCACGACGCGGTCCAGGGTAAGACTTTTCTCCCCGGACAGATCTTCGTATTCGGCGGCTTCGCACTGCGGGCCAATTCGCTTGGCCATCTGGAGCAGATCGAAAGCTACACCCCTGGCCATCAAGTCAGATTTGGAAGCTTAAACTACACGGCCGACATCCGCGGGGACTTGATCTTTGACGGATTCGAGCCACGGCCGAGCACGCCGCACTATCACGATGGGCATGATCTAGCTCTGCCGCTGGACAGCGCCCATAGCACCGCTCAGGTGTCCGCTCCGACCCTTAGCTCGGAGCCGACCATGCCAGTCGGGGACGAACGTTTGGACGCCGCCCAAGGAGCCACAATTTCTATGATGATCGAGCCAAATACCGACCTAGTCCTTTGTGAGGCCGGTGACTCCAAGGTGCCGGACTCCTTTCCGGACTCTGAATCTTCCACACCCCTTCCGATCGAACCCAATTGGGCTCCGATCATGGAGTTCACCACCGTGGACGTCTTTCAGCACTCGCCCTTTGGCGACATCCTGAATTCTCTAAAGTCTCTCTCTTTGTCAGGAGAGCCCTGGCCAGACTATGGTCAGCAAGGTTGGGATGCGGACGACGAAGAAATTTGAAACCCACCCACCACCCACTTTGTAGCCACTGTCGACGATCTAACCGACATGCTCAACTTTGACTCCGAAGGCATCGACAGTATGTACGCGGACGAAGGAGACAATCAAGAGAACCAGCGCCTATAGAGCACCGGACAATCACCTCATCACACGATGTATGCATGGTGGACACACCTAAAAGAAGCAACGACATGGATCAAAAGGGCGCAACCAGGGATCGTTCCCTCGAAAAACAATCAAAGCAGCGGCGTAAGCGCCGCGCCAAGCCCCACCTCGACAAGGACCCAACCATAGAGCAGGGCGAATCAACGGAAGACAAACGTGCCATCGAGCAACAGTTCAAACAGGGCAGACAAACCAAACAATCCGTCCCCGGCGAAAATGATAGTCCGGACGACCTCACACCGGATAAGTCGCTAGAACAGAAGAACCTCCACCAAAGGCTCGTCGCCACTGCGTGCAGCCTGAAAAAGCAGAAGCGGAAGCTCAAAACAGCAGAAGATGCACTCAGAATCAGATGGGGCAAAGTACTCAATACCACACACAAGTACGGCAACAGTCATCACGCAAAGAGCTATCCGAAGCGGAAATTACTACCGGAATTTGATGAAGAGGCCTTAGAGCCCCCACAGTCAAAAAATAACAAAGCCACCAGGTCAGATAGACGACCCCATGATCGACATCAAGCGACAAAGGACGCCGCACTCAACCCGGCACGCGATCCGCCCGAGGATTCGCATCAAAACAACAGTCCAACCAGATCCATCTACGGGCCAAGAAAGCAAGCTCTAGTAAGCAATGCAACGCAAAAAATATCCGAACATCGCGGCACACCTACTTACAAGGGCGCCGCACATCCCCTATGTTTCACCGATGAGGTACTGGACCATGAATTTCCAGCGGGATTCAAGCCCGTAAACATAGAGGCATACGACGGAACAACAGACCCTGGAGTCTGGATTGAGGATTATATCCTCCACATACACATGTCTAGAGAGATGACCTTCACGCCATAAAATACTTACCCCTTAAGCTCAAAGGGCCAGCCCGGCATTGGCTTAAAAGCCTTCCCGAAAACACCATAGGAAATTGGGAAGAGCTCGAGGATGCTTTCCGGGCAAATTTTCAAGGGACCTATGTCCGACCTCCGAATGCCGACGATCTGAGTCATATAACTCAACAACCCGGAGAGTCGGCCCAGAAACTCTGGAACAGATTTCTTACCATAAAGAATCAGATAGTCGACTGTCCGGACGCCGAAGCCCTAGCAGCTTTCAAACATAGCGTCCGAGACGAATGGCTCGCCAGACACCTCGGCCAAGAAAAGCCAAGAACAATGGCCGCATTGACAAGCCTCATGGCCTGCTTTTGCACAGGAGAGGATAGCTGGTTGGCAAGAAGCAGCACCAGCGACCCAAGTACATCCGAACTCAAAGATGGAAACAGGAAACCGCGCCGTAACAAAGAACAGCGCCGGATCAAGGATAACAGCCCGATGAGCACGGCAGTCAATGCCGGATTCAAAAGCTCTCGGCAAAATCAGAAAAAGCTGCCCCCCAATGATGACAGGGACGAGCTATCTAACCTCAACAAAATCTTGGACAAAATATGTCAGATCCACAGTACTCCCGGGAGACCTGCAAATCACACCCACAGAGATTGTTGGGTCTTCAAGCAGTACGGCAAACTCAACGCCGAACACAAGGGGCTCGACACACCAAGCGAGGATGATGACGCACCCCACAAGCAGAACATTGGAGAACAAAAGAAGTTCCCACAAGAAGTCAAAACAGTAAATTCACTTCAGGTGACAAAAGGGAAGAACAGAATGGCGCCTATGAAGATACGCGGCATACGGCCTGCCACAGAGGAGCCCCGCCACTGGTTGTTACAGCCAATCACCTTCGATCATGAGGATTACTCTAGAGGTATCCGGAACGCAGGCTGGACTGCCTTGGTCTTGGATCCGATTATTGATGGACTCCAATTTACACAAGTCCTAATGGACGGCGGCAGTGACCTAAACCTATTATATCAGGACACAATCCGCAAACTGGGGGTAAACCCAGCAATAATTCGCCATGGCAACACTTCCTTTCAAGGAGTCACGCCGGGCCAAGATACTCAGAGTATGGGTTCCCTTTCGTTAGAAGTCATGTTCGGCTCACCCGACAACTTCCGAAGCGAAAAGCTAACCTTCCACATCGCCCCATTCATAAGTCGCTATCAAGCGCTACTGGGACGTGAAGCTTTCGCCCGCTTTAACGCAATACCGCATTATGCATCCCTCACACTCAAAATGCCCGGTCCACGAGGCATCATCTCATTAAAGGGAAATATCAAGTGTTCACTGAAGTGCGGATAATGGTGCGGCTGCCTTGACAGACGCACACTAATCCAGCTTTACTACCCCGGACACGGCTCGACGAGTCTGGCGTAAACATACAAAGGCTTAATAGCCGCATAACCCTGTACAAGGGGCTCCGCGTGTTTACACCAGGAGACAAGACGGCTCAATTCTACTCATGTCTCTGTATTATATTTTCTTTATTTTAATATAGATTTCTCGCACGATTATTTTTCACTAAGTTCCTCTCTTTCACAGACGAACACCATGCTACACCTGTCCAGGATACGGCACAATGGAGACACAGGCACAGATGTGCAGTAGGGACCCGTTTTAAGGATTCTTTTCAGATTAAGACCCTGCGTAAACCTTTTTTACTGTCTCTTGTTGATAACATCCCCTAGTTTTTGCTATAACCGAGGAGGAGGCTGGCGTCTTGGCATGTGGCCACGCCAGAATTTTGCACGTTCCTGGGCACTAGGGGCTTCTTACCAACGGCTTTTGTTTGGCCCATTTCCATAAAGACCGAATACCTTAGGGAGTGTTCGGCGTCGCGAGTTTGGCCTTATATGCATCAGCTTCGAATCATGTCTTTGGTCAAATGTTGGGTTTGCCCGGCTCCTGTGTTTTGGTGCCTTACGTTCTGCTCTATCGGCTAAGGCGGCACCAGGAGAACTACTGCGATTGGCGAGCACCTCAGTAGAGAAAGCCGAAAACTAACTGTCATGATATAGCGAGAGACTGGTCAACCACTCGATGACTTTCGGAATCTTTAGGATTCCTCCGCATTAACGAAGGGCCGCTTCCCGGACAGGCACACACGCGCCCCAAATTCGGGCGAGCGCGGTGCCCCTAGGGGCTATTCAGTAGCCCCACTATCAAACTCC
The DNA here is from genome assembly GCF_002162155.2 of Triticum dicoccoides. Taxonomy (NCBI): domain Eukaryota; kingdom Viridiplantae; phylum Streptophyta; class Magnoliopsida; order Poales; family Poaceae; genus Triticum; species Triticum dicoccoides. Next base: position 102,656,447 of record NC_041383.1, read on the forward strand.
TATGGCTAAGTGAAAGTGATAAAGCATTATAGTCCGGTTGCCTAGTTCGTTGTGCTATCACCTCCTTTATAGGACCAAGACGTTGGATTAAGTGTGAAAAGGCGCCTTTTTGTGAACACCCCCGCATTATATGCGTGGGGGCTGAAGCCAACGACTGCCATCTTTCAGGTTATATACACATATACATTAACGGTCGCACAGGAGACATTATAATTCTTGCAAGCACAAGTATAAAAAGCTTTTATATTCTATCAAAATATTGTTTTACAATAGCACATGCTATTCGAACACAACATCCTTCGAGCACTGCGCCTCTATTAAACGAGCGCCCTGAAGAACTTCCTCAAAGTAGTGTTTGGCAGGTACTCGGCTTTCGTCCGAATCCCGGGATGCAACAGCACTGGCCTTCATATCCGCCCAGTATGTCTTGGCACGGGCAAGAGCCATCTGTGCACCCTCTATGCACGCCGACCTCTTCATTGCATCAACATGCGGCACCGAACCAAGGAACTGCTGCACCAAGCTAAAATAACTCTTTGGCTCTGGCTCTTCCGGCCACAGACGACTCGCAACATACCTCATGGCGAGTCCGGATAACTTGTTCAGCTCCGCCCAGGTGGCCAAACGGTCGGATACCGAAAGTGGGCGCTCTGGATTGTGGAACTGCGACCAAAAAAGTTCTTCCAATTCATGGTCACCTCGACCCCGGAAGTGTTCGGTCGCGTCTGCGGCACTTGCTGCCAAATCCAGATAAGTGTTCTCCGCACTCCACTGCCGGTCTAACGGAGCATACTTAGGATCCCCGAACTTCATCCGCAGCATATAGGACTTTCTAGTCGTGATATCTCCGGCCTGACGTAGCTCCTCCTTCATAGCTCTCATTGCAGAACGCGTATCCTTGGCCTCGATAGTGATCTTTTCAAGGTCCTTCTGAACCGCCCTATCTTCTTGTTCAAGAAATTTACAGCGATCGGCAGCATCCTTCAATTTTATAGCCATATCGGCTATTACTTTCTTGCTCTGGCAGTGAGCAGCCTGTTCGGCTTTTAGCTCTTCAGTCGTTTTAACGGCAGCCGCATCACTTTTCATCGCTTGCTCCTTGGCTCGGGCAAGTTCCGCCCGAAGGTTCTCCATGGCAGCAGCACCATCTACATTAAGCACATATCTTATAAGGCACGAGCATCGAGCTCCTCTTATCAGATGTCTTTGGAACATACCTTGTGCCTCATCTAGCCGCTTATTTACAAGCGCGATGTCGGCATCTGCTACGACAAGTTGCCGCTTTAGCTCGGCAGATTCATCAGTCCGGCTAGCCACCGAACGCCTCGCCACCTTCATAGAAAAGGTGACATATTATACCTGGGGTTATGATCCTCTGTGTGCCGTCATTTTTGACAACACACAGAGTCTCAGGGGCTACTATTTATACATGGCGCATTTTATATATGCGGCTCTACCAAAAGGCACACCTTTTCACGTACCTCAAAGCCTGTCAGTAAACTCCTGGCGGCCTCGTATAATCCGCTTTCCGCGGATGGAATCCTTCCAATCACCGTGTTCATCAACACACGGTGTTCTTTTGAGATAGACGCTCGCCCAAGCAGATCCTTCAGCCCCTCCGACCGCGCACCAGAGGGTGTCGGACTAGCCTGACTACCGTTTTCAGGGTCCGGACTTGGAGAAACCCTCCGAGACGACACCTCAGGGTTGCCTGCCTCGTGAGACCGTGCAGCTGGGGGAGGCATTTCTCTCTCCATCATCTCCAGACGAAGATCCCCTGAAGATGAGCTCTGCTGAGAAGGGTTGAGATCCGAACTACAAGGTAACATTTTGGTTATCTTCCTCAGAAATAAAACAGGGATGTCACTCATTTTGGAAACCCTCTCTTTACTTACGGCTCGGTGGAGAGCTGATCCCCTTGGGGGCGCAACGCGGCCGAGGCATTCTCCGGCGCCGGATCCTCTGGCGAAGATTTCATCCCCCGTTTTGAGGCCATCCTCTCCGGGTCTTCAGAGGCAGTCCTTTTCTTTCCCTGGTTGGGGGAATTCTCGATTCCTCCCTTCCTGACAGCCTCCTTCGCGGAGGCGGTAGCTCCTTTGTTCCCCTCTTCACCTTCTGCCGAAGGTGCAATCTCCAGCATCCTGGTTAACACGGGATCCGTCGTGGTCTCTGGCAGGGGGGCCGGACACCTGATAAGCTTTGCTTTCACTATCCACTCATGTTCAAAGGGTAGCTCTGTTAAGAGCAATTTTATGATAAAAATACGGATGGTGTGTCCAAATACGGGGCTACTTACTTGAGCATCCGGGCGATTGCAGCTTAGACCTGCGTCCTCGGACAGGTCCAGACACCTTGCTTGTGATCCGAAGAATAATTTGTACATCTGCACGGGCGTCGTGCCCATAAAGTGTTGGAGGACTCGCGGTCCCTCCGGATTAAAATCCCACAGGCGGAGAGGGCGATGTTTGCAGGGCAGTATGCGGCGAATCAGCATAACTTGCGCCACTACGGTCAAGTTGATATCTCTCTCTAGGAGATCTCGAATGTGGCCCTGCAGTAAGGGCACGTCTTTGGACGGCCCCCAGATAAGCCCTTCATTGACCCATGATGCTAGCCGTGGTGGGGGACCCGAGCGAAAAGTAGGTGGCACCACCCATGTGGTGCCCCTGGGGGCTGTGATGTAAAACCAATCCCATTGCCATAAGCTGAACTCCTCTTGGAAAGAGCCCTCGGGCCATGGAGCGTCGGCCATCTTGCTTATGATAGCTCCTCCGCACTCAGCGTGCTGCCCCTCGATCATCTTCGGTTCTACCTTGAAGGTTCTAAGCCACAATCCGAAGTGAGGAGTAATATGGAGGAAGGCCTCACACACGACACAATGAATGATGAGATTTAGAGGATGGACTCCGGAGCTAAGTCGTGAAATTCCAGCCCGTAATAAAACATAAGCCCCCTCACGAAGGGATCAATCGGGAAGCCTAGCCCCCGAAGGAAGTGAGATGTGAACACCACGCTCTCACCGGGCTTGGGAGTGGGAATGGCCTGCCCTTGAGCAGGCAGCCTATGCGAGATTTCGCCGGTTAGATACCTGGCGTCTCTCAGCTTTCGCACGTCTTCTTCCGTAACGGAGGAAGGCATCCACCGGCCTTGAAGGTCGGAGCCGGACATCATCGAAGGTCCGAAGCGCCTAAAACTGAAGCTTTGGGTGTTGGAACTCGAGGCGAGGGGCGGATTCGATTGAATTGAAAAGAAAGGAGTCGAGCCTTGGTCTCTTTATAAAGAGGTTGAATACCAAGAGCCCTCCCCGTAACCGTTTGGGACTCACTTTCAATTAGGAAGTCACACCAAAGGCACGGTTGGGTTACCCACGCCTGTATTGATGAGAATCCCGGAATAAGGGGACACAATCTCTGCTTTGACAGGACGTGCCAAGGAAACCGCCTCGCTAAACGCACTGAGGTGGAACAGTAAAATGATTCGAATAAAGGCTTGGCCGTGGCGTGATGTCACGCTGCGGGATACGTCAGCAGATTAGATTTGTTTAGATATTATTCTCTCTACGGTGGTATGTGGAACTTATTTTGCAGAGCCGGACACTATCCTTGTGTTCAACATCTTCTATGAAATATTCGGAGGAGGAACCCGCCTTGCAATGCCGAATTTGCACGCCGGACTCGTCGTCATTGAAGCCTGGTTCAGGGGCTACTGAGGGAGTCCTGGATTAGGGGGTGTCCGGATGGCCGAACTATGACCTTTGGCCGGACTCCCGGACTATGAAGATACAAGATTGAAGACTTCGTCCCGTGTCTGGATAGGACTTTCCTTGGCGTGGAAGGCAAGCTTGGCGATTCGATATGAAGATCTCCTCCCATTGTAATCGACTCTGTGTAACCCTAGCCCTCTCCGGTGTCTATATAAACCGGAGAGTTTGAGTCCATAGGACGAACAACAATCATACCATAGGCTAGCTTCTAGGGTTTAGCATCTCTGATCTCGTGGTAGATCAACTCTTGTACTACCCATATCATCAATATTAATCAAGCAGGAGTAGGGTTTTACCTCCACCGAGAGGGCCCGAACCTGGGTAAAAACATCGTGTCCCTTGTCTCCTGTTACCATCCGCATAGACGCATAGTTCGGGACCCCCTACCCGAGATCCGTCGGTTTTGACACCGACACGCCCTCTCTCCCCCTCTTGGTCGCCCCCCTCTATTCCATCTAGGGCTGCTGCCCCCCTAGGGGTGGGAACCCTAGAGGGGGCGCACCCTCCTCCCCTCCTCCTATAAATAGTGGGGGTTTTGGGGCTTCCATACACATGAGTTTCCATCTCTCCTGGCGCAGCCCTACCCCTCTCCCTCCTCGTCTCTCGTAGTGCTTGGCGAAGCCCTGCAGGAGTGCCACGCTCCTCCATAACCACCACGCCGTTATGATGCTGCTGGACAGAGTCTTCCCCAACCTCTCCCTCTCTTCTTGTTGGATCAAGGCACGGGAGACGTCACCGGGCTGCACGTGTGTTGAACGCGGAGGCACCATTCTTCGGTGCTTAGATCGGATTCGGCCACGATCTGAATCGCTTCGTGAACGACTCCACCGACCTCGTTCTTGTAACGCTTCCGCATATCGATCTTCAAGGGTATGAAGATGCACTCCCTCTCTCTCTTGTTGCTAGAATCTCCATAGATTGATCTTGGTGATGCATAGAAAATTTTGAATTTCTGCTACGTTCCCCAACATGTTTCTCTCCGGTGAGTGTTTTGCAAGTACTATAGCTTGCACAGTAGCTAGCCTACTAACACCAAGAATCATCAAACAAGCCCTGCTGATATGATAAACAGTTCAAACTTGCATCTAAGCATGCCATATATTACATCAAAAGCTGGTGAGGATACATCTATTTCCACAACTCAGAGAGGGTTCGCATGATTCACTATCAAACAAAAGTAGCAAGTACCGCCCACACAAGACAGTGCACTAGCCCAAAGATGGTTTTATAACACGCATCATTCTGGTAATTAAACACAGGGCAATGCAAACTACCCTGAAGGATTAGCGCGACCAACTATTTCTTGTCATCAATCTCTCGGGCAATGACCACAGCACGAATAGTGGCATGGGAATCGATCTCTGGGGCGATGTCCACAGGACTGACCGCGACATCAGAGTCGATCTCCGGGGCGATGTCCACAGTATGGACAGCAGCATAAGAATCGATCTCCAGGGCGATGTCAACAGGACTGACCGCGACATCAAAAACAATCTCTGGGGCATTGTCCACATGATGGACCGTGACATCGGAATCATCAAGGACGTCCACCGGCACCTGCACAACCCTAACATATTAGCAAACACATTGCAAATAATCAAAAACCACAACTATGGTAAGCCATTATTGTTTACCTTGTGCAGCTCACCGGGGTATCCCGTCCCTCTGGGGCCCATCTCCTCGTCCTTGATTGGGGCCATCACCTTGCGAGGGGAATACTGCTTCTCAACAGCGACTATCTCGTCAAACTCAGTGTTGAGCCTCGCATTGGTGGCCATTAGAGTTTCTGGGGTAGGCATGGTGGGGCCTTGCTGTTCTTCCAACTTTCTTTGAGGAGTTCGTCCGCCAACATCGTCAACTCTTTGGCTAGTGCATGTTTCTTGGAGTTCTTTTCTCCATGGGTTGGCCCGCCAACATGGTCAACTCATTGGTCGGTGCTCGCTTCCTGGAGATCGCTGTCTCTAGTGGGTTGTCCGCCGGCAACTTTTTCCTAGTGCTCCAGGATCCATCAATGAACTGACAAACAAAAAGCAATCAAAAGGAAACCACAATCGCAATGGAAACGAGAAAAGAATAGGCTATGAGAATTGGTCGGTGCTTCGTAAAAAGAAGATTCTTGGAATGAAAATATAGCAGCATCACTGATTCGCCCACCTTTCCTTCGTTGGTACAGAAGAAAAATGGTAGAAGTGAGTAGCCTGGAGTGAGGTTTTCTTCAAGAAAGGGGAGAAAGGGCTTCAATGAGCGTTCCAATGAAATGATGGTTGCTTCGTCCAGTGCCACTTCGAGGCCACTTTACCACTGCTGGTAAAGGTGTGGGTTTTGTGATATGACGGGTCATGACGGCCACACCGGGGTGACTGGTGAGTCTCGACTGTAGCACCTCCCTGTGATTTGGTGGATGGCACGCGGGCTTGGATGATTTGATGTCTTGCATGTAGATAGAGTGGCTAGTCATATAGGAGTGCTCAATATTGTGCACCGCGAGCAAGGCAGAGAGGAAAACGAGAGAACTACGTAATTAATGCATGAGTTTAATTAGGGTAGTTTTGTAAAATATGAGATACATTCCTCCAATCACAAAATGCCTTGGTTGATGAGATTTGAGATTTGAGCCCTATAAACCGGAAGGGAGGGAGTACTGCATGCGATGTAGTCTAGTCACTTGTTGAAATCTCTAGAAAGGCAAATACTCCTTTCCGGTTTACAGGGCTATACTAGCAAGTACTAGTACTACAATAATGGGCTCAAATAGCAATTTTGTCTCATGCAAGAGCCTGGCTATATGCGTGCTCCAAGGCACCGCACCACGCCCCACCCCTACACAAGGACTGCCACGCGAGCATTCGCAACTACCACATTCGGGTTGCTCTTGGATCTTAGCCTCTTCGAGAAGACGAACAATGATGTTACTACTACTTCTACATTATCGAATCCACTACTGCATGTCCGTCCGCCACGTGCGGGAGGGATAGCCACCGCGCGCATGCGCGAGGGAGAAGGCGTGTAGTAGTAAAATCAAAAGCTTATCCTCGTGGTACGAGTTGATGCGACACATCATAGCACTGGCCCCACATGCTTGCCTCTAAACTTGGCTGAAAGACCCGCAGTGTACAATATATTTGCTGCAACCTCTAACATTTATCCCACCACAAATTAAAATATATATTCTTGTCTTGACCATATGAGTGGGCAAACTACAATCACCAGGATGACAGGTAGGGCCAAAAGATTATTTTAATACCAAAATAGCATCGAGACGGCCTCATAGCATGGAAGCCGACCCCAATGATTTTAAGCTTATAGGCACGGTACACGCTATCCTAGACTACTCTACACATGACACTGCCACACGAGCTTCCGGGCTGCGCTTGGCTCCTCGCCTCTTCGGGAAGTCAAACAATGATGGAGTACTACTGCAATGGAGGAGTACTACCGTACTCCCTCTGTCCTTGAAAGAGTGTACTTCCAACTTTGCTGGAAAGTCAAAGTTTTTTATGTTTGACCATATTTATACAATAATAGACCAACATTTATGCCATCAAATTAGTAGCATTAGATTCATGATAAAATATATTTTTTGTCATATACCTATTTGGTCACTCTTTCAAGGATGGAGGGAGTATGCTTCTGGCCCTCTGACACCGATTGAACTAATGCATGTCCACCGCGTGCGGGAGGGAGGGCGTGTAGCGAAAGCTTCTCCTAGTCCTGCCAGCCACCACACTCATGCGTGAGGGAGGGACGCAACTTCATTGACTTACTGCTCCTACTTTTGCGTCTATGACAGGTGGGCTCAACAGGTGGGTGGCCCATCTATCATGCAGCCAAAGGCAGGTGCAGTTAAGGCACCGGAGCTCAGTCTGCAAGGGAGAGGGCGTTGTAGTAATCAAACTTCTCGGTCTTGTATGAGTTGACGCGACACATCAAAGCACTACACTCTATATATTTCAATAATTTGCGTTTACTGATGCATTAATTACTCCCTCCTTTCCTAAATATAAGTCTTTTTAGACATTTCAAATGGACTACAACATAGAGATGTATGTAGACATATTTTAAAGTGTAGATTACTCATTTTGCTTCATATGTAGTCACTTGTTGCAATCTCTAAAAAGACTTATATTTGTAAATGGAGGGAGTACAACGCATGCATGCATGCTGTGACTTTCCTTCTGATACTTGCATGTGTTGATTTGATGCACCATGCCAAATTTTGACTATGGGCTATTTGGATTGTGACTATCTTTGCCATATAGTGCCACATGATTTTTGCCACACTTGCCTTAGTTGAGTTGCTCAAATTTTTAGCCACATTTTGGCTTGCCTAAGGGAATCTTGCCACACTTTTTGTGTCTATGACATGTGGGGCTCACTGCTCATGAAAAAATCCTTGCCTTAGGTGTGGCTAGAACCAAGCACCTCCTAACTTGGTCAAACTTGACTAAGGTTAGGTGTGGCAAGGTGTGGCTAGGAACCAAAAATTTAGCTAATCAAATGTTCATGCATGTCAGAAAAAATTACGGGGCTATTTGAATTGTGACTATGTTTGTCTTATGTTGCCACATTATTTTTGCCACACTTGCCACACTTGCCTAACTTGAGTTGCTCAAATTGTTAGACACACTTTGGCTTGCCAAAGGGAATCTTGCCACACTTTTTGTGTCTATGACATGTGGGGTTCACTGCTAATAAAAAAAATCCTGTCTTAGGTGTGGCTAGAACCAAACACCCACCTAACTTGGTAAAATTTACCTAAGGTGAGGTGTGGCAATATGTGGCTGGAAACCAAACAGCCCCTACATCATTGAAAACTATGTTCAAATACAAATCAAATGATAAAATTTTTGTTAACATGCACTAACATTTTGTCAATTAAATCTTTGGTCAAAATTTAGCACCAATTACAAAGGGGCCCAATAAATATTGTACTCTCACATTTTGTTTTGAGGATACTCCCACATACTCCCTTCGTTCCCAAATATAAGTCATTTTAGAGATTCTAACAAGTGACTACATATGGTGCAAAATGAACGAATCCATACTTTAAAATATGTCCACATACATCCCTATGTTGTAGTCCATTTGAAATGTCTAAAAAGACTTATATTTAGGAACGGAGGGAGTAGAAAATATAAATAATAATGCATGTTGGGGCAGCCCACGTTTCCGATAATTTTAGTTGTGGGCTTGTTCACAATTTTTACGAGGGGGTGGTTGTTCATTTAATGGACGGTCTTGTACCAGACTTGAACGATACAAAGTGCGACCTGGCACACCATAACACCACTTGGAATAAGCGGGTAGCTATATCGAAAAAATCAACAACTAAAAAAATGGCGACCTGGCACATACACAATTTGAAAACATTGTTTTGATGGAGTGAAAAAGGAAAACTACCCACTACGTATATATAGGCCAGAGCCTCCGCGCTTGCTTGCTAGGGTTGCTCTATTCACACACTCTCATCCTCTCCAGATCTAAACAAGATAGCGGTGGTAACACTATCTTTCTCCCTTCAAAAAACATTATCTTTCTATCCTCACCGCTGGTTATAGACCCGGACGTATCCCCCTCCGCCGGTGAAGGCGAGGAGGGGCAGCATTTAGGCCATCGTCGATAGCGAGGGAGGAGACACTATGGTGGCCGCACTGTTATCTCTGGCCGAGTGCCAGCGCGTGAGGTCCTCCGATCCCTTCGTCGTTACCCTAGTGTGGGTGGATCTGGCCTCCCGCCGCCCACCTATCCACATCCTGACGACCTTTAGGTATATCTTCCTTCGAAACCGCCTTAGCTCTACTTCCCCAGCTCGCTACATCGCTGCATGTGCATCATTTTCTACCTCTCAGCCCCTCTTGATCGGATGGTCCAATGTCCCCTTTTTTCTATTGTTAGAGGTAAAGCTACTTCATGGAGTCGAATCTTGTACTTCTTTCAAACAAGAAATAAAGTGGGGGTAGGGGAATTTAGTATGTACATCATAATTGGTACAAGCAGGAAGGAAAGGGGGTGAAAGTAGTACAGACTGGTCATCCAACCGGTCTCTTGGTCGAAAAGGGAAATATAGGGGTAACGATGTACATAGTTGTATGAACAGGACTAGATTTGCTATCCACACATAGGAGTAGGTGGCTAGAGTGAACAAAAATGGGACCAACCCAGATATTTTTCTTGGATGTTTGTTTCTCGGGGCAACAAACTATGAATCACCACTTTATGCTCCTGTTTAGGTACATGGTGCTGGACTGCTGGTGCACCCACTGTCCCATGCCCTTATACCAAATATTTAGTTGTTCTTAATCTAATGCCCCTGCTAAAATGAAGACATGCCACTATTATAAGCCATGACAAGTTTAGCCAAATGTTTTAGCCTGTACTTGTTTGAGACTCTGACTGTTTCCTCTGTAGCTTTTTGTGCAAACAGGGATATCTATTTCACCTGGTTGCTGTTGTGACCTTTTGGTGCACTGCACAAAACACCTCTTAAAAGAAGTGACGTTTGCATTGTTTAACTAGAATGTCAGAATGGAATAGTTGGTTCATTTCGGTGGAACTGCACAAAGGGAGATATGTGTCCAAGCCTCATCATCCATATTGGCACCATAACCTTCCTTTAGGTAAGAATGATATTTAATGCATGTGTTCATCTCTATTTTGCGACTGCCATGAGAAAATAATGCTATTTTCTACTAGTACACTTGTACTCCCTCACTGACAAAACAAATTCTGAAATAGAAGGCCAATCATGTACTTGGTTTCACCAACTGGTGAGGAGAGAGAGAAACATAGCATGAAGAGGAAGAAGAAGAATAATAATAAACAGTGCCAAGGTGATCTTGCTGAAGCCAGAGGCCTTAGTCGAGGCCATTCAAGGGTTGCGGCAACGTCTACCTTACATGTGAGACGATCCTCCAGGGAGCCCTTCCACTTCTGCTGTCTCTCATGCAAGGTCACTTAATTAATTAGGAGTACTTAAGTACCACTAATTTATTGCTGCCTAATTTTCCTGTCGGAGTTAAACACATTTTTATTAGCACCCTATGTTGAATCATGTACGTGTGTATGTTTGTCTATGGAGGTGAATCGTGTGGTGGAGCAGGGAGGGAATATTATTAGTGTCATGACATAATAGTTCTATTGTTTTACATGTCAATTTATTGCCATTGGTTTAATGCGGCAATGGTTTGCGTATTGTCCATCATGAATTTGATGCTACTGTTAGAGTAATATGCTAATGTCTTTCTATCCTTTCTCACTAAGCTAATGAAGGTTTCACCTTGTTCCTACTTGTGCAAACAGGGATCATGTTGTGCCAATCATACATTTTAGTGGAACCACACAAGACAATACAATGAACTGTATCCCAGCCAGTGCTTTAACTCTACTAGAAGTTCTTGATAATCTTTCGATATAATCGCAGCACTGGTAAACAAGAGCGATTTCAACCATACATTTGAAGTGCACAGAAATATATACTATTGAGTGATTCCAGTTAGTGCTTTATCATCTCTTATGGGACTACATGAATAAGCTTTTTCCTTAGGTTGGTATCGACCTAAGGCCTTCATCCATATTAGTTTGCAGTCATCTCTATCTGTATCGTGCTACTATCATGAGAACCTCCTTTATCTTTGCACGTTAAAGTTTTGCAACCTATGATACATGGAAATGCTTTGAGTGTTGAGCTAATTGGCACTGATTAAATAAACTAATTCCTCTCTTTAAGCAAGACTACTATGTTGATAACTTTACCCATTAAGATAATGAGGGTGCTTCTATTTGTTAGTGTATGTTTCGTCAACTAGTCCCACTATTACAGTAATCTCACTCTTTCAATATATGTGCCAATAGGGATGCTCGATTTTGGTGGAACTGCACACAAACTTTGGGTGCTTCATTACCTCAACAGCTTCCTTCCTTTCCTGTCAGTCGCTAATTTGGGCTTGCTTCCTTCCTTTGTTGTCAGTCGCTTCGCTTATCTCGGCTTCCAGTCCAAGGAAATAGTAATTGATATGCTACCTCACACAGGTTGGTACTGGTCTTTATCCTGATTATTGTGCTTGTCATATGTATTGGTAATTCGGTATTGTGCTATTGTTTGCTGACTTTATAAAGGAGTAACTTGGAGACTGAACTCGCAGGCAAATCATTACATTGGGTGATTTCATTAGAACTGCACAAAAAGATCAGATGGACATATACTTATGCTGCTGCTATGTACTCCAAAGTTCACTCAGACAAGCATCAATGTTGACAAGAAGAAGTGCCTATATTAATTCGAGTATCAACCGGCGTCAACTAGTTGTCAAACTCCAAGTATTAGGAGAGTGAACGCGAAAAATATTGCTTGGTCCATAGCCCAGAAAAACACAGTCCAGTCTTTGGTCCCAACTTGTGCCTTTTGGTTATCGGCACATATGGTAGCGAACTGTATGGCATGGAGTCTAAAGATTCCAGACAAGTTGGTTGACACGTATATTCATCTGGCACTTACTCAGTCTGCATGCTAGGGATGCTCCATTTCAGTTGAACCGCACAAAAAATTTGGGTGGTTTATTTTCTCAACCGCCTCCTTTCTTGTCTGCAATGTAGAATTTTGGCGAGCTACAGGACCAAGATGAGCCAGTAAAGTAGTGGCCAAGTTGCTCAAACCTCCCTCGGCACGAGGCCACTATTTGAGGATAAACCTACAAGCAAAGTTCAGATTGTCTGTGCTACCTCTTATGTACTCAAAGATTACTCGTACAAGCATTAATTTTAGCAAGAAGTACCTTCGACTGAACACCATTTACCAGTCTGTACCCTAGGTAATTAAAGTTTGTCCATGGATGATATTGGCTGTGATCTCAATCATTTGGATGCATAAACATACTGAACATGTGTATATCTGAATCTTTTTGTGAATTATCTATGAATATTTTCGTGTGATCTATCAATCATTTGAATGCATAGACATTCTGAATTTGTGTATATATGAATCTTTTGAGTTGTTGATTGTGAATGTTGGCTATGAATATGAACATGTCCTATGAACCTGAGTTTGATACGAATGTTTACCTTTTCTATTGTACTTGTGTGTGAACTTGTTAGTATGCCTACTGTGGGATATGTGACGTGTGGGTATCAATGGCACACCTTCTTCCCGAGAAGAATTGCACCTGCTTTGTTAGGGTAGCAACAACGCATCAGCTCTTTTAAATCTTTTTGCTCTGTCTTCCCCCCTCCCCCGCTCAACCCCTGTCATAATGTTTTCGGCCTCAAAACAAACATAGTACTCCATTGTTTTGGAGGCTTGATGAAAAATCGAGTGCTGGTTTCTGTAGGTTGGCCCGCCCAGCAAATGGGTTGCTGGTCCACCACGGACTGGGAGGCTAAAAATACAAGTTGTATGGTGCAGAGGCAAGTAAAAAACGCCATCGAGAGCCATCCAATGAAGAAAAAATTGCTCCCAATGTGCTTCTTCAGTCGCACCGACGGCCCCCTCTTTAATCCAGTTCGCTCGGGGATCTAGCTGGTATCATTTTTTTAGAGGGCGAACTAGTATTAGCTAGGCCTAGGTTTTGTTTTTTAACATGTGTAGCCCACGACATACGGAGACAGTGGTTTCAACTTATTTTTTGAGGTCCATACCGGCCTATGCCTTTTTCTTAAAGATCGGCAGCTCAATGTAATTTTTTTAATAAAACGCAGATCTCTGTTCTATTTATCTATATATAAGAATAATAATGTTGTGTCTAATTTATGTTTTTCCTTCTAACCATATTATATATATTCATATTATTACTATTATCGTATATTTTATAGAGACCTATATATACATTATAAAAACATCCCGCGTGTTATTGACTTATAAAAGTAAATGTTTAACAGAAGTTGGCAAGGAAAATCCTGGTTATTTTTGACTCACAGGCAAGTAAAATCTTGGTGATTGCGTGCAAAAGCTTGCGAAGATTTTAAGGACCAATGTAATAATAACGCGCTAATTTTTATTTTGAGCAATAACTCGCTAATTTGTTAATTATATATATATAAATGTCTCGCTCTGGTTTATTTTTTGATATTAATTGCTCCTTCTAACCTAACATTATATATAGAACGAGCCCAGCTAATTCGTGTATTTCAAGAAAGTGCAAATGGGCTGGGATTTCTTAGAAAATATAAATGGGCCACATTGACACGAAATTATTTGTTCACCCAGCCCAGCAAATGGACTATACATTCTAGAAAACATGGGTTAAATATATGCCATATTTTTGCAGGCTGACATGTGGGCCAATAGGTGAAGCCTATGTAGGGCCTTGTCAACTTAGGCTAGCGGCTCTGCTTAGCACGCATCATTGCGAAGCGCTACCCCACCACTGGCCAGGCTATCCCTCCACCCCTCCACACCTCCTGTTATTCTCCACCCACTGCAGCCCCACGCTGCACCAGAACCAGTTATAACTCTTCTTCTCCTCTCAATCTGTGACTCCACTGCCGCGTCTTGCCATCTCTGGGTCGTTCCCATCCGGGGCCTCGCTATCGTTCATCGCCTCACTACGCTCGGTGCGGCGTGGTCAACAAAGGAGAGTCATGGGAAGAGGACTGTACGTGGAGAGCCTGACGGCTGGGACCCACGAGGTCCATGGTCGCATGCAAGGAAAGTTCCTCCTTATTAAGCTAAAAAATGTTTCCTCACACTGATAGCTGGGACCCACCGGCTGTATCTTTGCACGGAAGGAAATACCTCCTTGTTATGTGAAAAAATTTATTCCTCCCATTGATAGCTGGGACCCGTCAGATTTGGTGGCTGACTTGTGGGCCTACTAAGCGGATGTGTACGCATGGCTTTGTAAACTTAATCAACAAATGATTCTAGCAGCTGGACCGTTCGATGTCAATCCAACAGCCGTGCTCCTTCTTCAACCTCTGTTCTTGCTCCTGTCTCCCATGGGCGGTACCGCAGCTGTCGCGCACCCGAACCAGTCAAGTTTCCCACTCCTCTCCATCTGTGACTCCACTTCCACATCTTCTGCGACTCCACTTCCGCGTCTTCCCCATCTACCGGTCGTTCCAGTCTGGGGCCTCACCGTCATCCATCGGCCTTGGTGCGCTCGGCACAGTGTGGTCAACGTGGTCAACAACCAAGAGTCATCGAAAGATGACTGTACACGAGAGGCTGACAGTGGGGATGCACCACGCCCATGGACGCATGCATGCAACTGCATCCTTTTTACCCTTAAAAATAATGTTTTCTCCCCCTAACTGCTGGGACCCACCAGCTACATCTTCGCACGCAAGGAAGTGCGTCCATATTACGGGCAAAGAAAATGATTCGCCCCCTGACTGTTGGTACCCACCAGCTACATCTTTGTACGCAAGGAAGTGCCTGACAGTCGGGACCTACCTGGTTGAAGCGTACGTAATGTTGTCATTCTAGTCGCGAAGGTGTACGTACATACGATCAGTCTATCTGCAGGCTGCAGTGATGAACCGTGGCCGTGTAAGGAAGGGCACGTGTCGTAGTAGAGGCGTGCACGTGTCTTAGTAGAGGCACGCACGTAGCATGTACAAGTACGTACAGCGGCCAGGGAGCAAGAAAGAAAATATGGCCACATATGTACATATGGGCGGGGTCTCGAGCACGTACTCGCGCATATATATATGAACGGCCAGGGCTTGTGTACATGGAGAGGTAACGGATGGCAGCAATGGCGTCCTGTTCATCGGGCAGCGAACCGGCTGGGTCAGAACGGAGAAACAACGTCCTGTTCATCGGGAGGCAACCGACTGGGTCAGAATAGGTCGTGTTCATTGGGAGTCAACCCGCTTGGACGGAATAGCCGATGGAAACAAGGCCTGGCGTACCGCAGAACGGAGGAAACGGCCTTGTGTTCGACCGGCCACGATCGAAACGGGATCATGTTCATCAGGAGGGGTCTGGTGTACCGCAAAACAGAGGAAACGGACTTCTTTTGGACCTTCTGCGGTCGAAACGGGGTCCTATTGATCGAAAGGGGTCTGGTATACCACAAAATGGAGGAAACGGACTTGTGTTAGAGCACTACAGTCGAAACAGGGGTCCTGTTCATTGGGAGGGGTGTAGCGTACCGCAAAACGGGACTCCACGGGATAATGTTCATCTCCACCGTCGACCTCCTCCAGCCTCCACGGGCTTCTGTTCATCCACCGTCGACCTCCTCCAGCCTCCACATGCGACTGTTCATCCATGGGATCCTGTTCAACCAGCCTCCACCGCTCCTCCACCGGCTACTGTTCAACCACCCCTCTCCACGGGGTCCTGTTCATCCAGCCCTCCACTGGCTACAGTTCATCCAGCCCTCCACCGGCTACTGTTCAACCAGCCCTCCACCGGCTACTGTTCAACCTTCCCTCCACAGGGTCCTGTTCATCCAGCTTAGCCTGTGCAAAACCGAACCGAAAACCAAAAACCGAACCAAAAAAAACAAACTGAACCGAATTTCGGTTTTTTCAGGTTTCAGTTTCAGTTTCAGTTTTCTATTTCGAAAACCATATAACCTTCAGTTTTTTCGGTTAAAAACCGACGGTTTTCGGTTAAACCGAATTAAACCAAAACTCCCCTGAGTTGATCTTGATCCCTCCCGTCGCCCCTCCTTTTATAGCTATCCACCCATCTCAATCCTGCTCGCTCCGTGAGGTGGGACTATTGCGTGGCGCGGCTGGCGCCCGAGTTGGTGGCTAGCGCCTGGCGCTTGGGCCTGGCCGCCTGGGCCCTTGGCTGCCCAACGCACGCGCTGGGCTGGTGGCCTGGTGCTGCGCTTGGACCAGGTGCCTGGAGGCTACAGGCTAGCGCTATGGTATTTTGTGGCATTTTTTCACGTAAAAAACCTGGAGGCTAGCATAGTGCACGGGGTGCTCTTTCCCTGTCTTATCCTCAAATTTTCCTAGTATGTGCATACATCTCTATCAACGGCTCAACGCCTCATCAGTCATATGCCTCGATCTGGTGCACGTCGTACATACATGATACATATATGCCCCACCAAATCATGTATGACATCTAGTGATTTAATTTATGTACATAGTTCTCAAAAGAAAAAACTAACCTACATACACAAATTATATCATGTGATAAAAAAATTATGCATTGTTCAAAAATTTGCGTCAACTTTGGTTATTTTGGTTATTACCGAAACCGAACCGAAATTAAATGGTTATTACCGAAACCGAACCGTATCTTTGTATAAAACCGTATAAGCCGAAGTATAAAAACCGTATAAACCGAAAACCATATAAACCGAACCGAATCAAACCGAAAAAACTGAACGCACACCCTGACATCCAGCCTTCCATGGGGTCCTGTTCATCCACGCCCAACCGGCTCGATCGATCGGGGTCCTGTTCATCCAGCGGCAACACCACGGGGTCCTGTTCATCCAACTCCCCTCCGGGAACTGTTCATCCAAACCCCCTCAACAACTCTCACTGTTCATCAAGGGAGGGAGGCAGCAGGTTTGATCGGCTTCAGTTAGCAGCAATAGCAAATGAAGGAATCGCTCGATCGGGTTTAGTTAACAGCCATCGATCGATCGCTTGGATTTAGTAACGTGTAGCCTGCAATGCAATCACTTGGGTTCGGTTAGGTGAACGCCTCGCTCGGTTTCAGTTAGATCCCAACGCCTCGCACCGACGCGCGTATGTGTATGAGAGAAACGCGCATAGCTCGGCCCACGACCACCCACCGTAACCGGGAACTCCCTGATATTTTCCTCGCCCTCGCTTCTACCACGGTTTTTTCCGTCATGGACGGCCCAAAGAATGTCATGCAGCCACGTCTCCGGCCCACCCAGGATGAAAAGCCCATTTTTGTCATGATTTTTTGTCATAGAAGTAGGAGCCCACCACATCTATGATGATACCGGGTTTTGTCACAATTATCATCATAGAAGTGTCATAAGCATGACATAAAAATTCGTTCGGCCCAAAATGTCACGGATGTGTATTTTTTTGTAGTGAGGGCCCGACCCAGCGCATACCTCAGCCGCCGTTGGGTCGTCCGGATAGCCAGGACGAGACCAAGGGGTGAGGGGCTACGTGGCCAGTTAGGCTCCTGAGACGCGATGCTTAGGAGTCCCCCTTGACGTACGGACAACTTTTGGAGAGGACATGTGAGAGTAGGTCTTAGCGTTCTGCGTCAGCAGGGCCCAGCCCCGCGCATACCTCAGCATCGTTTGGTCGTCCGGATAGCCAGGACGAGACCAAGGGGTGAGGGGCTACGTGGCCAGTTAGGCTCCTGAGACGGGATGCTCAGGAGTCCCCCTTGACGTACGAACCGGCCATCATACCTTTCCACGCCGGGCTCTCGCTCGGGAGGGGTGCACGAAGACTAGGTCCGTGGGACCTGGCAGGGTGGCGTACGCCAGGCATGACCTAAGCGTAGCCCCCATGCCCAGCCCCCTCGTGCTACTCTCCCGAGGGAAAGCAGCGCGGTGAGGCTATACATTGAGCATGGAGGCTCCCTAAGGTTGTTGCGGCATGGTGAGGCCGCCCTCAATTGTTTATCACCAACGCGTAGCATGGCGCTTCCGCTCTTGCACGGGCATAGCCGCTCATCTACAGTGTCAACTGCCAGCGCAGAGCATAGTGCTTCCACTGGTACATGGGAGGGGGCTCCCTCTGAGGAGAGCCCCCAGGGCGTGTACAACCCCGCCCTGACATGTGGCTTGCACGGCAGGGCTGGAGGAGGTGTGTCTGGGCACTCATGAGTCAGCGCGAGACTCACGAGGCCCTACCTCAAGGCGGGTTACTCCTGAACTTGGTTGAGAACACTAACGATAGCCCTGCGAGATGGTCAGGCAACCTGCACCGAGTGAATCTCCTGAGGTTATCGCATGAGAAGGCCAGACACCAATGACCCCAGGAGGTGACATGAATGGGACTGGCCCGCTAGACAGAGCTCAGCCGTTGGGTTTATTGACACTGCAGGACGGATCTGAGCACAAACACCGTGCCCAGTCTTCTCGTGTGACGGTCCTGAAGAAAGACAGCCGGCCTGCGGCTCCCGTGGTGACGAGGCACCGGGTCGCATGCCCTAAGTTATCCGCCTGTGATTAGCTCATGCGAGAACAAGGCACCAAGGGCCATGGGAGTTGACGTGCATAGGAGCTAGCCCGCGAGCCAAAGCCAGCCTATTGGATTTAGCGACACTAAAGGGACGGACCCAAGCACACACGTCGTGCCAGTCCTTAATCGTGAGGTGGTTGCGGGTGGGTTTGTAAGGGCATGAGACGTTCATAGCGATGAAGCGCCGCATAGGCAAATGATAATCATAAGGCAACTCATGCAAGATAGTTAGGCAACTCTGATAAATGCAAGAAGGATACATGCCGCAGGGACAGACCCACATGGCTTGGGAATAGTGTAGCCCAAGGGACGCCCCCAACTGAGTGAACCAAAAGATGTCACCTTGCACCATTGCTGAAGAAGTGTTGGGGTAGTGGAAGACGCGCGCTGCAGAAGTCGCTCCTCATGGGCCGCCCTGGCCCTGAACCTCGGGAGGTTCTGGAGGTCCGGGGGGCTCATGAGGATCCATCGCCATCTCCGCCTGAATCCCCTAGCGGCGGGCCTCCTGAGCCGCCAGGATGCCCTGCATGTGGCGCTAGAATGCAGCAGCTGCGTTGAGCAAGCCAAAGGGCATGCAGTCGTAGCTGCGAGGGGGGCCCTCGCATCGGCCAACACGGGACGGCCAGAAGAGCTCTTGAGACGCGACCCTATTGAGCCCTGGGATGTCGATGCAGACGTGTAGCTCCTCATCCTCGCCTGGGCAAGGAGCCACGCCTGGCGGTGGGCGGCGATTGCCCCGTATGACCCTTGCCTCCTGAATCTCCTTGACTGCCTTGCTGACGAACTCCTGAGCGCCATGCGCTCCGCGCCCAGCACTCTCTCCATTGAAGTGTGCGCTGAAGCATGCCTCAACATGGTGCCCGAGTGCCTCCCTCATGATGTTGGCCAGGTCAAAGGCCCTCTAGAGGAGCCCCCGAGTCCAGCCTGAGAGGGGCGCCAGGCACGCCTTCCTATGCGAAAGGGGAAGACGCCCCATCCATAGACGCCAGCCTTGAGGTGGCAGTGCCGAACGCCCCATTCTCCTGAGATCCCTGGTGGAGCTGCTTCTTCTTCTTCTTGGGAACAGCCTCAGGAGGGTGGACGGTGCCCTCATCGTCAGGGTTCTCAACTGCTATAGCCTGGTAAGCACGCTTGAGAGAGCACACCGCATCCTTTTCTTCACAAGCGACTGTGATGATGCCGTAGTTCCCTGGCATCTTGAGGACATTGTAGCCGTGGTGCATTGCCGCCATGAACTTGGCGAGAGCTGGGTACCCGATGGCATTGTATGGTAGGCAAATGTTGGTGATGTTGAAGTCGATGAGCTTGGTGCGGTAGTTGTCGCGCTTGCCGAAGGTGACAAGGAGGCCGACCTGCCCGATCGGATGTGTGGAGCCGTCGGTCACTCCTTTGAAGGCTTGGTAGGCTGAAGCTGGTGATATGACACTTGGATCCTGTTGAACGTCTGGACAGGGAGAATATTGAGCCTAGTGCCACCGTCGATGAGCGTCTTGATGACGAGCACGTTGCTGATGATGGGCGAGCAGAGCATTGGGAGCGTGCCAGCCGTGGCCGCACACTTGAGTTGGTCGGAGTTGAAGATGATGGCGTACTTGGACCACCTGAGCGGGCGCGTCACCTCGAGCTTGGGAAGGGCTGCATTCACCTCACGGCGAATTGCTTGAACATGCGATGAGAGGCTGGGGCCTGGGAGCCTCCCAGGATGCAGGCGATGGCACGAGGCTCTTGGAAGCCCCTAGCCCCTCGTCCTAATGGTGGTCTTCGTTCCTTCTTGGCGGCGACGGTAGCGGAGGAAGACCAGCATTGCCTTGAGGCTAATCCTCGCGAGGCTGATCCCTCCAGGCTCCCTCGCAAGGCTGGGCCTATCAGCGGTCCTCCCAAGGCTGGTCACACCACTCCTCACGATGGTCGCGGTCGTCCTAGCTCCTCCACCTCAGCCTCCTCCGCGATCGTAGCCTCGATCGTTGTACTCTAGGCGACGACCGGGGCACCCGTCACGGATGGCCCTGAGCTCCTGGTAGTCGCTGGTGTTGTGGTTGTGCACGTTCTGGAAGATGTAGAATGGGCGGCTGTCCTTGGATGACTCTGGGTGATCGCAACCATGCTTCATCTCCAGCTCAGCTACGAGCACGGCCGGTCCCTTGCGCTTCACGTCCTTGGCCTTGGCCATCTTGTCTTCTGGGTCTGCGTCGGGGAGCTCGAGGAGGGAGAGGCGTCCCTCCTCAGCTCTCGCACACTTGGTTGCCATGTTGAACATCTCCAGGGCCATGCATAGGTCTTCATGAATGGTGAGCTCCTCCTTCATCTCGACATCGCGGACGCCGTTGGTGAATGCCGACATGATGGCTTCGTCCGATACCTTGGGAATCTTGAGGCGAACGCTGTTGAAGCACTGGATGTACTTCTGCAAGGTCTCTCATGGTTGCTGCTTAAGGTGTCGCAGGTCACCCGCGGCAGGCGGGCGGTCGCGACTGCCCTGGAAGTTGGCGATGAAGCGTTCCCTCATCTCGCCCAGGAGGAGATCGATCCCACGGGCAGGTTCAGGAGCCAGGAGCGTGCGCCGTCCTTGAGGGCCATGGGGAACCAGTTCGTCATGACCTTCTCACCGCCGCTGGCTGCCTTGATGCTCAGCTCGTAGAGCTGCAGGAACTCGGCGGGTCGGTGATAACCCACAAGTATAAGGGATCAATTGTAGCCTCTTTCGATAAGTAAGAGTGTCAAACCCAACAAGGAGCTAAAGGTAGAACAAATATTCCTTCAAGTTCTATCGACCGCTGATACAACTCTATGCATGCTTAGCGTTCACTTTTCCTAGAACAAGTATGCAACTATAAGGACTTTGTAGGTGTTGTTGGATAGGTTTGCTAGATAATAAAGAGCACGTAAATAAAAACTAGGGGCTGTTTAGATAAAGAAGCAATAAAGTTAGTATAATGAGTGTGGAAAAGTGGTGGTAGGAGTTGTGAAATTGTCCCTAAGCAATTGACTACTTTACTAGACCGATAACAAGTTTTATGTGGGAGAGGCCACTTCTAGCATCTCATCCCTGACTTGGAATTCTATGCACTTATGATTGGAACTATTAGCAAGCATACGCAACTACTAATGTTCATTAAGGTAAAACCCAACCATAGCATTAAGATATATTGGTCCCCCTTCAATCCCGTATGCCTCAATTTCTATGCTAGATTGAAGCTTCTATCACTCTAGCCCTCCAATACGTACTCCTATCAACATACAACTAACCCTATCGTGTGATCCACACGCGCACTCATATGATGGGCACAAAAGGACACCAACATAACCACAAATAAATTAAACCAATCATAGCAATTCACCAATTACCGAAAGGACAACAAAAATCCACTCAAACATCATAGGATGGCAACACATCATTGGATAATAATATGAAGCGTAAAGCACCATGTTAAAGTAGAGGGTACAGCGGGTTGCGGGAGAATGGACCACTGTAGATAGATTGGGGAAGGTGATGGAGATGTTGGTGAATATGACGGAGGTGTTGGTGTAGATCGCGGTGATGATGATGGCCCCGGCGGTGTTCCGGCACCACCGGAAGCGAGGGGGAGAGCCCCCCTTCTTCTTCTTCTTCTTCCTTGACCTTCTCCCCAGATGGGAGAATGGTTTCCCCTCTGTTCCATGGCCTCCATGGCGTGGGAGGGGCGAGAGCCCCTACGAGATTGGATATGTCTCTCTGTCTCTCTCTGTTTCTGTGCTCCTGATTCTGCCCTGTCACCGTTTCTTATATTCCGGGAGATCCGTAACTCCGATTGGATTGAAACTTTGAACACGATTTGGTTCCGGATATTAGCTTTCTTGCGGCGAAAGAAGGGCAACAACCGCCTTTCGGGGAGTCCACGAGGGTCAAGGGCACGCCCACCCCCTAGGGCGCCCCCTGCCTCGTGGGCCCCTCGAGCATCGTCTTGCATTGATTCTTCTTCCCAAAACTCATAAATATTTCAAAAATATTATCCATCCGTTTTTATACCGTTTGGACTCCATTTGATATGGGTTTTCTGTGAAACATAAAACATGCAACAAACAGGAACTGGCACTGGGCACTGGATCTATATGTTAGTCCCAAAAATAGTATAAAAAGTTGCCACAAGTATATGAAAGTTGAATAATATTGGCATGGAACAATAAAAAATTATAGATACAACGGAGACGTATCAGCATCCCCAAGCTTAATTCCTGCTCGTCCTCGAGTAGGTAAATGATAAAATAAAATTGATGTGGAATGCTACCTAGCATAATCTTGATCATATATCTAATCATGGCATGAATATTAAGACACGAGTGATTCAAGGCAATAGTCTATCATTTGACATAAAACAATAATAATTCCAGCATCCCAACAAGCAATCATGTCTTTCAAAATATCAATGCTAAAGAACGCTATCCCTACAAAACCATATAGTATTGTATGCTCCCTTTTCTTAACAAAGTACCCCTCATGCTCATCCCGGTGTTAGCCAAGCAATTGGTTTATACTTTTTAATGCGCTTCAGCTTTTTTAACCCTCACGTAATACATGAGCGTAAGCCATGGATATAGCACTACAGGTGGAATAGAGTATGATGGTGGAGGTTGTGTGGTGGAGACAAAAAGGGAGAAAGTCTCACATCGATGCGGCTAATCAACGGGCTGTGGAGATGCCCATCAATAGATATCAATGTGAGTGAGTAGGGATTGCCATGCAACGGATGCACTAGAGCTATAAGTGTATGAAATCTCAAACTAAAACTAAGTGGGTGTGCATCCAACTTGCTTGCTCATGAAGACCTCGGGCATTTGAGGAAGCCCATCAACGGAATATACAAGCCAAGTTCTATAATGAAAATTCCCACTAGTATATGAAAGTGATAACTCAAGAGACTCTCTATATGAAGAACATGGTGCTACTCTGAAGCACAAGTGTGGTAAAAGGATAGTAACATTGCCCTTCTTTCTTTTTCTCTCATTTTTTTCTTCCTTTTTTTCCTTTTTTCCTTTTTTCTTTTTTTTTGTAGGCTTCTTTGGCCTCTCTCTTCTTTTTTTAGGGCTTCTTTGGCCACTTTTATTTTGATAACCTCACATGGGACAATGTTCTAATAATGATGATCATCACACTTTTATTTACTTACAACTCAATATTACAACTCGATACTAGAACAAAGATATGACTCTATATCAATGACTCCGGCAGTGTACCGGGATGTGCAATGATCTAGTGTAGCAATGACATCAAAAACGGGCAAGCCATGAAAACATCATGCTAGCTATCTTACGATCATGCAAAGCAATATGACAATAAATGCTCAAGTCATGTATATGATGATGATGGAAGTTGCATGGCAATATATCTCGGAATGGCTATGGAAATGCCATAATAGGTAGGTGATAACCCACAAGTGTAGAGGATCGCAACAGTTTTCGATAAGTAAGAGTGTCAAACCCAATGAGGAGCTAAAGGTAGAATAAATATTCCCTCAAGTTCTATCGACCACCGATACAACTCTACGCACGCTTGACGTTCGCTTTACCTAGAACAAGTATGAAACTAGAAGTACTTTGTAGGTGTTGTTGGATAGCTTTGCAAGATAATAAAGCGCAAGTAAATAAAAACTAGGGGCTGTTTAGATAAAGGTGCAATAAATTAAATATAGCGAGTGTGGAAAAGTGGTGGTAGGAGTTATGGAATTGTCCCTAAGCAATTGACTATGTTACTAAACCGGTAATCACTATTGCAATTCTATTTGAGGGAGAGGCATAATCTGACATACGTTATCTTCTTGGATCATATGCACTTATGATTGGAACTCTAGCAAGCATCCGCAACTACTAATGATTCATTAAGGTAAAACCCAACCATAGCATTAAAGCATCAAGTCCCCTTTATCCCATACGCAACAATCCCCTTACTCGGGTTTGTGTTTCAGTCACTCACGCAACCCACTATAAGCGAATCATGAATGCATTGCAACACTCTACAGTGGGAATCCCTCACGCTTGCGCAACACGGAGGGCATCATAGGAAAGCACCAATAATAAAACATGCAACTCAAACCAATCATAGCAATTCATCAATCACCGATAGGACAACGGAAATCTACTCAGACATCATAGGATGGCAACACATCATTGGATAATAATATGAAGCATAAAGCACCATGTTCAAGTAGAGGGTACAGCGGGATGCGGGAGAGTGGACCGCTGAATAAAGAAGGGGGAAGGTGATGGAGATGTTGGTGAAGATGACGGCAGTGTTGGTGAAGATCGCGGTGATGATGATGGCCCCGGCAGCGCTCCGGCGCCACCGGAAGCAAGTGGGGAGAGGCCCCCTTTCTTCTTCTTCTTCCTTGACCTACTCCCTAGATGGGAGAAGGGTTTCCCCTCTGGTCCTTGGCTCCCATGCCTTGGGAGGGGCGAGAGCCCCTCCGAGATTGGATCTATCTCTCTGTTTCTGCGTTCTGTGATTCTGCTCCTTCACCGTTTCCTTTATATCTGGAGATCCGTAACTCCGATTGGGGTGAATCTTTCGCCCAGATTTTTCTCGTAAAATTAGCTTTCCTGCGGAAAAAGAAGAGCGTCAACCGCCTTACGGGTGGCCCAGGAGAGTACAGGGCGCTCCCCCCTGTCTCGTGGCCACCTCGGACACCGTTTCGCGTTGATTCTTCCTCCGGAAAATCCCAAATATTCCAAAATAATGCTCCGTCCATTTTTATCCCGTTTGGACTCCGTTTGATATTGGTTTTCTGCAAAACATAAAACATGCAACAAACAGGAACTGGCACTGGGCACTGGATCAATATGTTAGTCCCAAAAATAGTATAAAAAGTTGCCAAAATTATATGAAAGTTGAAGAATATTTGCATGGAACAATCAAAAATTATAGATATGATGGAGACGTATCAGTAGGTATGGTGGCTGTTTTGAGGAAGATATAAGGAGGCTTGTGTGTGATAGAGTGTATCGTATCACGGGGTTTGGATGCACCGGCGAAGTTTGCACCAACTCTCGAGGTGAGAAAGGGCAATGCACGGTACCGAAGAGGCTAGAAATGATGGAAGGGTAAGAGTGCGTATAATTCATGGACTCACATTAGTCATAAAGAACTCATATACTTATTGCAAAAGTTTATTAGCCCTCAAAGCAAAGTACTACTACGCATGCTCCTAGGGGGAGGTTGTTAGGAGTTAACCATCACGCACCCCCGACTGGCACTGGGCACTGGATCAATATGTTAGTCCCAAAAATAGTATAAAAAGTTGCCAAAAATATATGAAAGTTGAAGAATATTGGCATGGAACAATCAAAAATTATAGATACGAGGAGACGTATCAGCATCCCCAAGCTTAATTCCTGCTCGTCCTCGAGTAGGTCAACGATAAAAAAGATAATTTTTGATGTTGAATGCTACCTAGCATAATCTTGATCATATGTCTAATCATGGCATGAATATTAAGACACGAGTGATTCAAAGCAATAGTCTATCATTTGACATAAAAAACAATAATACTTCGAGCGTACCAATAAAGCAATCATGTCATTTCAAAACAACAAGGCCAAGGCAAGCTTATCCCTACAAAATCATATAGTTTGGCCATGTTTCATTTTCGTCACACAAAATGCTCCCATCATGCACAACCCCGATAACGAGCCAAGCAATTGGTTCATACTTTTTAACGCGCTTCATCTTTTTCAACCCTCATGCAATACATGAGCGCAAGCCATAGATATAGCACTATAGGTGGAATAGAATATAATGATGGAGGTTATGTGGAGAAGACAAAAAGGGAGAAAGTCTCACATCGACGCGGCTAATCAATGGGCTATGGAGATGCCCATCAATTAATGTGAATGTGAGGAGTAGGGATTGCCATGCAACGGATGCACTAAGAGCTACAAGTGTATGAAAGCTCAAACTGAAAACTAAGTGGGTGTGCATCCAACTTGCTTGCTCGTGAAGACCTAGGGCATTTCAGGAAGCCCATCGTTGGAATATACAAGACAAGTTATATAATGAAAATTCCCACTAGTATATGAAAGTGACAATATAGGAGACTCACTATATGAAGACCATGGTGCTACTTTGAAGCACAAGCGTGGAAAAAGGATAGTAACATTACCCCTTTTCTTTTCCTTTTTTTCTTTTTTTGGGTGGGCTTCTTTGGCCCCCTTTTTTATTTAGGCTTCTTTGGCCTTTCCTTTTTTCTTTTTTTTCTTTTTTATATGGGGCAATGCTCTATAATGATGATCATCACACTTTTATTTACTTACAACTCGATACTAGAACAAAGATATGACTCTATATGAATGCTTCCGGCAGTGTACCAGGATGTGCAATGATCTAGATAGCAATGACATCAAAAAAATGGACAAGCCATGAAAACATCATGCTAGCTATCTTACGATCATGCAGAGCAATATGACAATAAATGCTCAAGTCATGTATATGATGATGATGGAAGTTGCATGGCAATATATCTCGGAATGGCTATGGAAATGCCATGATAGGTAGGTATGGTGGCTGTTTTGAGGAAGATATAATGAGGCTTATGTGTGATAGAGCGTATCGTATCACGGGGTTCGGATGCACCGGCAAATTTTTCACCAACTCTCGAGGTGACAAAGGGCAATGCACGGTACAGAAGAGGCTAGCAATGATGGAAAGGTAAAAGTTCGTATAATCCATGGACTCACATTAGTCATAAAGAACTCATATACTTATTGCAAAAGTTTATTAGCCCTTGAAGCAAAGTACTACTACGCAAGCCCCTAGGGGGATAGATTGGTAGGAAAAGACCATCGCTCGTCCCCGACTGCCACTCATAAGGAAGACAATCAAAGAAACACCCCATGCTTCAAATTTGTCATACAATGGTTACCATACATGCATGCAACGGGACTTGCAAACCTCAACACAAGTGTCTCTACAATCCACAACCACCCACTAGAATGACTCTAATATCACCATCTTTATATCGCAAAACTATTGCAAGGAATCAAACATATCATATTCAGCGATCTACAAGTTTATGTAGGATTTTATGACTAACCATGTGAATGACCAATTCCTGACATCTCTCTAAATAGATATAAGTGAAGCAAGAGAGTTTAATTCTTTCTACAAAAGATATGCCCACGCTCTAACAAATATAAGTTAAGCAAAAGAGCATTCTACAAATGGCGGTTTTCTATGTGAAGAGAAACAGGCAATCCAAACTTCAAATGATATAAGTGAAGCACATGAAGCATTCTATAAAGCCAGTCTCAAAAGATATAAGTGAAGTGGAATGACCATTATATAAATCAACCAAGGACTATCTCATACCAGCATGGTGCATAAAAGAAAAATGAAAACTAAATGCAAAAGACGCTCCAAGACTTGCACATAATGCATAAACGAAACGAATACGAAAACATATCGATACTAGTTGACGACAGAGGGGATGCCTTCCGGGGCATCCCCAAGCTTAGACGCTTGAGTCTCCTTGAATATTTACTTGGGGTGCCTTGGGCATCCCAAGATTAAGCTTTTGCCTCTCTTCCTTTTCCTCATATCGAGACCTCCTCGTTTAGACACTTCATCCACACAAAACTTCAATAGAAAACTCGGTAAGATCCATTAGTATAATAAAGCAAATCACCACTCTAAGTACTGTAGCAAACCAATTAATATTTTGTTTTTGCATTGTGTATACTGTAATATAACTTTTCCATGGCTTAATCCACTAATATAAATTGATAGATTCATCAAAACAAGCAAACTATGCATCAAAAACAGAATCTGTCAAAAACAGAACAGTCTGTAGCAATCTGAACATCCACCATACTTCTGGTACCCCAAAAATTCTAACAAATTAGGAAAAACAAACAAGTTGTATAGAAAGACAGTGCAAAAGTAATCCGGGCCAATTGACATTCCAGTTAAAAATGTAAAATTGCGCACTATAGCCAAAGTTTCTGTCTTGCACCATACAAACCAACAAGCATTTGTAATCATCTTAAAGGCAAAACCTTAGCACATTATTTTTATAATACAATGGAATTGTACAAGGGGATAATTATTTTTGATGAAATTTTTTTGTAATTAAGATTCACAAAGTTTCCGTGAGCATGAACAAAGTTCAAGGAGCTCTCCCACTTCAACAATGCTTGTCTTTCTCACTCTCACTTTCCTTTTTGAAAAGTTTTTAGGTTCCCCGCTTTATTTTTTTTGTTTTTAAACTAAATAAAAGCACTCAACAGAAAGAAATGTCTCTCTAAAACTTCCGGGTTGTCTCCCTGGCAGCGCTTTCTTTAAAGCCATTAAGCTAGGCATATAGTGCTCAAGTAATGAATCCACCTGGATCCCAAGGTATATCAAAGCCAATTTTAATTAACAATGATTTGTGATTTAGTAGTGAGCACAAAGTAACATGTATCATGCAACAACGAGGTCTAACTCTCTTCCTATTCATCGGCATGTCATAAAAGACCAATTCATGCACACATAGTAAAGTCCAATGCATAGTATAAGCAATTTCTTGCAATTCTATCGTGTTGGAAACATAAAGAGGCGGAGATGTAGTTCCTCTCTCATAATAATTGCAAGTAGGAGCAGCAAGCACATGCATATTACATTCATCAAAATCATCATATGTAATGGCAAAAGGCAACCCATCAATATAATCCTTACTAAGCGCAAGTTTCTCCGATATAGTGTAGTCGGGAGAATTCAAAAAGATAATTGGACTATCATGCGTGGGTGCAATAGCAACAAATTCATGTTTAATATAAGGAACTATAGCAAGTTCATCTCCATAAGCATAATTCATATTGGTATCTTGGCCACAAGCATAGCAAGCATCATCAAAAAGGGATATTTCAAGAGAATCAACGGGATCATAGCAATCATCATAGCAATCATCCTTCGGTAAGCACGAAGGGGAATTAAACAATGTATGAGTTGAAGAGTTACTCTCATTAGAAGGTGGGCACGGGTGATCAATCCGCTCTTCCTCCTTTTGTTCTTCACTCTCCTCATCATCTTTTTCACCCAATCAGCTCACAGTTTCATCAATTTCTTCTTCCATAGCTTCCTGCAAAATATTAATCTCTTCTTGGACAGTGGAGACTTTCTCCATAAAAGCATTAATATAGTAATTGTATTCATAATTTTCATAGCAATATCTAAGTATAGCAAGATTTTCAGGCCTATAAACACCATCATCATCAAAAGCTTCATACTTTTCAAACAAAGATTCAATTTCATAAGCAGCCTTAAAAGCAACAAATTCTTCTATTTAATCCACATCATAGTAATCATATATACCATTAGCATAAGAACCTAAGGTTTCATTATCATTAAATTTGCATGAAAAGGGAAGGTGTGGAGCTTTCATCCTAGAGCAACAAGTAATATCATATCTCAAGCATAGATCCCGGGCATACCAACGCAACATAATAAATTGGTCCCATAATAGTTTCCCTTTTTGTGTCGAGCGATAATACCTACAGTATTCACGTTGATCCAACATGTCTCCCATTATAAAGTTGAATGGGGTTTTCTTAGTATTATCAAAGTAGTACATAATATCTTTCACATAATGAGAATCAAGGGTTTTAGGAGTTACCCCATCTCCATGAGTAGCATGTACACCTAATTTTTTTGGTATTTTGCGTTCCATATCCATAACTAAAGATAGAGAACAACTTAGAACAGCAAATAAAAATTACTTAGTGATAAAGCAAACAAGCACACACGAGAATATTCACCCCACGCTATGACTCCCCGGCAACGGCGCCACAAAAAGGTCTTGATAACCCACAAGTGTAGGGGTCGCAACAGTTTTCGATAAGTAAGAGTGTCAAACCCAACGAGGAGCTAAAGGTAGAATAAATATTACCTCAAGTTCTATCGACCACCGATACAACTCTACGCACGCTTGACGTTCGCTTTACCTAGAACAAGTATGAAACTAGAAGTACTTTGTAGGTGTTGTTGGATAGCTTTGCAAGATAATAAAGAGCAAGTAAATAAAAACTAGGGGCTGTTTAGATAAAGGTGCAATAAAGTAAATATAGCGAGTGTGGAAAAGTGGTGGTAGGAGTTATGGAATTGTCCCTAAGCAATTGACTATGTTACTAAATCAGTAATCACTATTGCAATTCTATTTGAGGGAGAGGCATAAGCTAACATACTTTATCTTCTTCGATCATATGCACTTATGATTGGAACTCTAGGAAGCATCCGCAACTACTAAAGATTCATTAAGGTAAAACCCAACCATAGCATTAAAGCATCAAGTCCCCTTTATCCCATACGCAACAATCCCCATACTCGGGTTTGTGTTTCAGTCACTCACGCAACCCACTATAAGCGAATCATGAACGCAATGCAACACCCTACAGCGGGAATCCCTCACGCTTGCGCGACACGGAGGGCACCATAGGACAGCACCAATAATAAAACATGCAACTCAAACCAATCATAGCAATTCATCAATCACCGATAGGACAATGGAAATCTACTTAGACATCATAGGATGGCAACACATCATTGGATAATAATATGAAGCATAAAGCACCATGTTCAAGTAGAGGGTACAGCGGTATGCGGGAGAGTGGACCGCTGAATATAGAAGGGCCCCGGCAGCGGGATGCGGGTGATGGAGATGTTGGTGAAGATGACGGCAGTGTTGGTGAAGATCGCGGTGATGATGATGGCCCCCGGCAGCGCTCCGGCGCCACCGGAAGCAAGGGGGAGAGAGGCCGCCTTTCTTATTCTTCTTCCTTGACCTCCTCCCTAGATGGGAGAAGGGTTTCACCTCTGGTCCTTGGCTCCCATGGCTTGGGAGGGGTGAGAGCCCCTCCGAGATTGGATCTATCTCTCTGTTTCTGCGTTCTATGATTCTGCCCCTTCACCGTTTCCTTTATATCTAGAGATCCATAACTCCGATTGGGGTGAATCTTTCGCCCAGATTTTTCTCGTAAAATTAGCTTTCTTACGGCAAAAGAAGAGCGTAAACCGCCTTACGGGTATCCCACGAGAGTCCAGGGTGCGCCCAGGGGGAGGGCGCGCCCCCTGTCTCGTGGACACCTCGGACACCGTTTCGTGTTGATTCTTCCTCCGGAAAATCCCAAATATTCCAAAATAATGCTCCGTCCGTTTTTATCCCGTTTGGACTCCGTTTGATATTGGTTTTCTGCAAAACATAAAACATGCAACAAACAGGAACTGGCACTGGGCACTGGATCAATATGTTAGTCCCAAAAATAGTATAAAAAGTTGCCAAACTTATATGAAAGTTGAAGAATATTGGCATGGAACAATCAAAAATTATAGATACGACGGAGACGTATCAGTAGGTATGGTGGCTGTTTTGAGGAAGATATAAGGATGCTTATGTGTGATAGAGTGTATCGTATCACGGGGTTTGGATGCACTGACGAAGTTTGCACCAACTCTCGAGGTGAGAAAGGGCAATGCACGGTACCGAAGAGGCTAGCAATGATGGAAGGGTAAGAGTGCGTATAATTCATGGACTCACATTAGTCATAAAGAACTCATACACTTATTGCAAAAGTTAATTAGCCCTCGAAGCAAAGTATTACCACGCATGCTCCTAGTGGGAGGTTGTTAGGAGTTAACCATCGCGCGCGCCCGACCTTCACGCAAAGATAAACAATCAAAATACAATGCGTGCCAATTTGGTTACATAGTTAGAAGACCATACGTGCATGCTTCGGGAATCACAAACCTTAACACCAATATTCTTACCAAACACAACCATCTACTAGAACCTCCCACATATTATCATCTCTATATCGCAAAACTATTGCAAGTAATCAAACATATCATATTCAGTGATCTACAAGTTTTATGTAGGATTTTATCACTAAACATGTGAATGACCAATTCCTGTCATCTCTCTAAATAGATATAAGTGAAGCAAGAGAGTTTAATTCTTTCTACAAAATATATGCCCACGCTCTAATAAATATAAGTGAAGCAAAAGAGCAATCTACAAATGGCGGTTTTCTATGTGAAGAGAAACAGGCAATGCAAACTTCAAATGATATAAGTGAAGCACATGAAGCATTCTATAAAGCCATACTCAAAAGATTTAAGCGAAGTGCAATGAGAATTCTATAAATAAACCATGGACTATCTCATACCAGCATGGTGCATAAAAGAAAAGTGAAAACTAAATGCAAAAGACGCTCCAAGATTTGCACATATCGCATGAACGAAACGAATCCGAAAACATACCGACACTTGTTGAAGAAAGATGGGATGCCTTCTGGGGCATCCCCAATCTTAGACGCTTGAATCTCCTTGAATATTTACTTGGGGTGCCTTGGGAATCCCCAAGCTTGAGCTCTTGCCTCTCCTCCTTTTCCTCATATCGAGACCTCCTCGATCTTCGAACACTTCATCCACACAAAACTTCAACAGAAAACTCGGTAAGATCCGTTAGTATAATAAAGCAAATCACTACTTTAAGTACTGTTGCAAACCAATTCATATTTTGCTTTTGCGTTTTAGCTACTATAATATAATTTTTCCATGGCTTAATCCACTGATAGAAATTGATAGTTTCATCAAAACAAGCAAACTATGCATCAAAAACAGAATCTGTCTTAAACAGGACAGTCTATGATAAGAACATTCACCATACTTATGCTACCCCAACAATTCTTCCAAAATTCGGAAAAATAAAAAATTTGTATAGAAAGACAGTGCAAAAAGTTTCAGAACCGTTTGACATTCCAGTAAAAAATGTAAAATCGCGCACTACAGCCAAAGTTTCTGTCCTGCACCGCACAAACCAACAAGCACTGTAAACATCCTAAAGGCAAACCTTGGCACATTATTTTTATAATACAATGGAATTGTACAAGGGGATAATTATTTTTGTTGAAAAGTTTCTGCAATCAAGATTCACAAAGTTACCGTGAGCATGAACAAAGTTCAAGGCTAGCTCCCACTTTAACAATGCTTGTCTTTCTCACTTTCGCTTTTCTTTTTGAAAAAGTTTTGGGTTTCCCTCTTTATTTTTTTGTTTTTAAACTATATAAAAGCACTCAAAAGAAATAAATGACTCTCTAAAACTTCTGGGTTGTCTCCCTGGCAGCGCTTTCTTTAAAGCCATTAAGCTAGGCATATAGTGCTCAAGTAATGGATCCACCCGGATCCCAATGTATATCAAAGCAAATTTTAATTAACAATGATTTGTAGTTTAGTAGTGAGCACAAAGTAACATATATCAAGCAACAACGAAGTCTAACTCTCTTTCTATGCATCAGCATGTCATAAAATAACAATTAATGCACACAAAGTAAAGGCCAATGCATAGTATAAGCAGTTTCTTGCAATTCTATCGTGTTGGAAACATAAAGAGGCGGAGATGTAGTTCTTCTCTCATAATAATTGCAAGTTGGAGCAGCAAGAACATGCATATTATATCTATCAAAATCATCATGTGCAACGGTAAAATGCAACCCATCAACATAATCCTCAATAAGAGCAAACTTCTCCAATATAGTGTAGTTTGGAGAATTCAAAAAGATAATAGGACTATTATGTGTGGGTGCGATAGCAACAATTTGATGTTTAACATAAGGAACTATAGAAAGTTCATCTCCATAAGCATAATTCATATTGGCATCTTGGCCACAAGCATAGCAAGCATCATCAAAAAGGGGTATTTCAAGAGAATCAACGGGATCATAACAATCATCATGGCAATCATCCTTCGGTAAGCATGGAGGGAAATTAAACAATATATGAGTTGAAGAGTTACTCTCATTAGAAGGTGGGAACGGGTTATCAATCCGCTCTTCCTCCTTTTGTTCTTCGCTCTCCTCCTCATCTTTTTCATCCAATGAGCTCACATTTTCATCAATTTCTTCTTCCATAGATCCTACAAAATATTAGTCTCTTCTTGGACAGCGGAGGAGTCCTCATTAAATGGTTTAATATAAGGATTAGAAGCATAATTATCATAGCAATATTTAAGTATGGCAAAATTTTCAGATTTGTAAAGAGTAGCATCATACTTTCCAATCAAAGAAGCAATTTGATAAGCACCCTTAAAAGCAAAAAATTCTTCAATTTGTTGAACATCATAGTAATTATAAACACCCTTAGCATACGAGGATACGATTTCATTATCACTGAACTCACATTGGTAGGGAAGGTGTTTCTTAGGGTTTTCAGAACAATAAGTAAAATCATATATTTCACATAGATTCCAAGCATAGCATTGCAAACAATGAATTTGATCCAGTAAAAGTTTCCCTTTTTGAGATAAGCGGTGTCGCACATAACAAGCATGCTCATCTAAAGATTTGCCCTCAACTAAGCTAGTTGGGGTTTCAGCACGAGCACAAAGGGATCAAAGATGATCCAAGTAAAAAGCTTCAGGAGTGTGATAGATTTTGAGTGGTTCTTCAACCATTGGTGTAGTAGGTACAACTATTTTTTTTGGTATTTTGCATTTCCTACCCATAACTAAAGATAGAAAACAACTAAGAACATCAAATAAAAATTACTTAGTGATAAAGCAAACAAGCACACACGAGAATATTCACCCCACGCTATGACTCCCTGGCAACGGCGCCAGAAAAAGGTCTTGATAACCCACAAGTATAGGGGATCAATTGCAGCCTCTTTCAATAAGTAAGAGTGTCGAACCCAACGAGGATCTAAAGGTAGAATAAATATTCCCTCAAGTTCTATCGACCGCCGATACAACACTACGCACGCTTAGCATTCGATTTACCTAGAACAAGTATGAAACTAGAAGGACTTTGTAGGTGTTGTTGGATAGGTTTGCTAGATAATAAAGAGCATGTAAATAAAAACTAGGGTCTGTTTAGATAAAGAAGCAATAAAGGTAGTATAACGAGTGTGGAAAAGTGGTGGTAGGATTTGTGAAATTTTCCTAAGCAATTGACTACTTTACTAGACCGATAGCAAGTTTTATGTGGGAGAGGCCACTGCTAGCATGCCATCCCTGACTTGGAATTCTATGCACTTATGATTGGAACTATTAGCAAGCATCCACAACTACTAACGTTCATTAAGGTAAAACCCAACCATAGCATTAAGATATATTAGTCCCCCTTCAATCCCGTATGCATCAATTTCTATGCTAGGTTGAAGCTTCTGTCACTCTAGCCCTCCAATACATAGTCCTATCAACATACAACTAACCCTATGGTCTGATCCATGCACGTGCTCATATGATGAGCACCATAGGACAGCAAAATAACCATAAGCAAATTAAACCAATCATAGCAATTCACCAATTACCAAAAGGACAACGAAAATCTGCTGATACATCATAGGATGGCAACACATCATTGGATAATAATATGAAGCATAAAGCACCATGTTCAAGTAGAGGGTACAGCGGGTTGCAGGAGAATGGACCGCTGTAGATAGATGGGGGAAGGTGATGGAGATGTTGGTGAAGATGACGGAGGTGTTGGTATAGATCGCGGTGATGATGATGGCCCCGGCGGTGTTCCGGCGCCACCGGAAGCGAGGGGGAGAGAGCCCCCCTTCTTCTTCTTATTCTTCCTTGACCTTCTCCATAGATGGGAGAAGGGATTCCCCTCTGTTCCATGGCCTCCATGGTGTGGGAGGGGCGAGAGCCCTCCGAGATTGGATCCGTCTCTCTGTCTCTCTCTGTTTCTGTGTTCCTAATTCTGCCCTTTTACCATTTTTTATATTCCCGGAGATCCGTAACTCCGATTGGATTGAAACTTTGAACATGATTTGTTTCTGGATATTAGCTTTCTTGCGGCGAAAGAAGGGCAACAACTGCCTTAAGTGGTGTCCACGAGGGTCAGGGGCGCGCACACCCCCCTAGGGTGCGCCCCCTACCTCATGGGCCCCTCGAGCATCGTCTCGCGTTGATTCTTCTTCCCAAAAATCATAAATATTCCAAAAATATTCTCCGTCCGTTTTTATCCCGTTTGGACCCTGTTGGATATGGGTTTTCTGCGAAACATAAAACATGCAACAAACAGGAACTGGCACTGGGCACTGGATCAATATGCTAGTCCCAAAAATAGTATAAAAAGTTGCCATAAGTATATGAAAGTTGAATAATATTGGCATGGAACAATCAAAAATTATAGATACAATGGAGACACTTCAGTCGACGGTGCCGTCGTAACATGGAGGCAGGTCGAGCTTAAACTTCCCTGGCCAGACGGCGCTATGCAGCTCTGGAGTGAACGTGCGGAACCCTGTTGTGGTCACGAGAGCCCGCCGTGGAGGTGGATCCTGGTCTTGGTGCTCGCGCACCGCCACCACAGGTGGCGCGCGGTCTTGACGTGGCGCCGGGAGCGCGCGCGCATCTTCTTGTGGCCGTTGTACCACCTAGCAGCTTGCTTCATCCCGCGCGGGCGCCTCACGCTGCGGATCACGCCGAGGTGCCACCCGCTTTGGCTCGATGATGGCGTCTTGCCTTGGAGGCGGAGGAGGAGCCCCGTGTGCTACATCTCCCACAGCAGGGGTGTTGAGGCAGCGAGCAAGCTGGTGCAGCAGAATCCCCAGCGGAGCTAACAATCTCGGCAATGCGGTCGAGCCAATCCTCGTAGAGGTCGTCGACCAGGCGGTAGCGCAGGAGCTCGCGCGCCATGAGCAGAGCGGCCTATGTGTTCGCCAGGCCACGACAAGCATGAGAGGACGAAGCGGCTGGAGTCAGCGATGGAGTGGCGGTGTGCCCGTCGTGGCGCGCAGACGGATGCAGTGAAGAGGCTTGTTGCTCGTGGCCTGCGGGGCCCGTGGCGGCGTTCGCCACCGGTGACGGGGGTCGGCAAGGCTAGCCGTCACCCGCAGGTGCTATCTGAGCAACGCTGGCGGCAAGGGCGGCCCGACGCTCAGCTCGAGCTCGGTGCACGTCAGCCATAGAAGCGATGGAGCAGTGGCGAGTCGATCGACGGAAAAGAAGCTCCGACGCACCCCTACCTGGCGCGCCAAATGTCGGATTACAGGTTCCGCAAACTCTTGAGAGGTTTGAACTCTGGGTTGCATGCGAAGATCTCTCTCTTCCCAACCTACCGAATCGCTAATCTCACAGCCTAACGCATCGAGCTCGAAGGAAATGGGACACAACAGTTTACCCAGGTTCGGGCCACCTTGCGGTGTAAAACCCCACTACTGCTTTGTGGTGGATTTGCCTCGAGGGGTGATACGTCACCAACATATCTATAATTTTTTATTGTTCCATGCTATTATATTAGCTATTTTGGATGTTTATGGGCTTTACTATACACTTTTATATCATTTTTGGGACTAACCTACTAACCGGAGGCCCAGCCCGAATTACTGTTTTTTGCCTATTTCAGTGTTTCGCAGAAAAGGAATATCAAACGGAGTCCAAATGGAATCAAACCTTCGGGAGCGATCTTTTTGGAACAAACGGAATCCAGGAGAGTTGCAGTGGACGTCAAGCAGCAAACGAGGCAGCCACGAGGGTGCCCGGCGCGCCCTAGGGGGGGCGTCCCCCTGCCTCATGGCCCCCTCTTGCTCCAACGACCTACTTCTTCCTCCTATATATATCTACGTACCCCGAGGACATCCAGGAGCACCACGAAAAACTATTTCCACCGCCGCAACCTTCTGTATCCGCGAGATCCCATCTTGGAGCCTTCGCCGACGCTCCGCCGGAGGGGGGATCGACCATGGAGGGCCTCTACATCACCACCAAGGCCTCTTCGATGAGTTGTGAGTATTTTGCCACAGACCTTCGGATCCATAGTTATTAGCTAGATGGCTTCTTCTCTCTCTTTGAATCTCAATACAAAGTTCTTCTCGATCTTCTTGGAGATCTATTTGATGTAACTCTTTTTGCGATGTGTTTGTCGAGATCCGATGAATTGTGGGTTTATGATCAAGTTTATCTATGAGAAATATTTGAATCTCCTCTGAATTCTTTTATGTATGATTGGTTATGTTTGCATGTCTCTTCGAATTATCAGTTTGGTTTGGCCTACTAGATTGATCTTTCTTGCAATGGGAGAAGTGCTTAGCTTTGGGTTCAATCTTGCGGTGTCCATTCCCAGTGACAGCAGGGGCAGCAAGAAACGTATTGTATTGTTGACATCGAGGATAAAAAGATGGGGTTTATATCATATTGCTTGAGTTTATCCCTCTACATCATGTCATCTTGCTTAATGCGTTACTTTGTTCTTATGAATTTAATACTCTACATGCAGGCAGGGGTCGATCGATGTGTGGAGTAATAGTAGTAGATGCAGGCAGGAGTTGGTCTACTTGTTGCGGGCGTGATGCCTATATACATAATCGTGCCTAGATATTCTCATAACTATGCACTTTTCTATCAATTGCTCGAAAGTAATTTGTTCACCCACCGTAATACTTAAGCTATCTTAATAGAAGCCACTAGTGAAACCTATGGCCCCGGGGTCTATTCTCTATCATATAAGTTTCCGATCTACTTTATTTTGCAATCTTTACTTTTCAATCTATATCATAAAAATACCAAAAATATTTATCTTATCATATTATCTCTATCAGATCTCACTTCCGCAAGTGGCCGTGAAGGGATTGACAACCCCTTTATCGCGTTGGTTGCGAGGTTCTTGTTTGTTTGTGTAGGCGCGTGGGACTTGTGAGGAGTCTCCTAC
The DNA here is from genome assembly GCF_002162155.2 of Triticum dicoccoides. Taxonomy (NCBI): domain Eukaryota; kingdom Viridiplantae; phylum Streptophyta; class Magnoliopsida; order Poales; family Poaceae; genus Triticum; species Triticum dicoccoides. The sequence continues at coordinate 102,695,949 of NC_041383.1, forward strand.
TAGATTGATACCTTGGTTTTCAAAAACTGAGGGAAATACTTACGCTACTTTGCTGCATCACCATTTCCTCTTCAAGGGAAAAACCAACACATGCTCAATAGGTAGCAAGAAGGATTTCTGGCGTCGTTGCCTGGGAGATCTTCGCTCAAGTCAAGACATACCAAGTACCCATCACAAACTCATCTCCCCCGCATTACATTATTTGCCATTTGCCTCTCGTTTCCCCCACTTCACCCTTGCCGTTTTATTCGCCCTCTCTTCTCTGTTCACCTCTTTTTCGCTTGTCTCTTGTGTGCTCCTGTGTTAGTTTGCTTATTTCATTGCCATGGCTGAGTCAAAAAGAGCTAAGGGTTCTCTCCCAAGTTTTAGTACTTTGGATAGCCCGCCTGTCCTCTCTAAACTCCTTAATAATGATCTTATAGAAAGACCTACCGGGGTTACCAATGAGAATTTAAATAATTTTGATGAAGAAGACTCCAGAATTTTTCTTTATATACTTGATGAGTCTTTAAAAGATGCTTGGGATAGGCTATTAAGGATTCGAGCTAGCTATGTGCCACAATATCAAATTGGGATTTACTTAAAAAGCTTTTATGTTGGCTTACCACCTTCTTTTAAGCAAGTTTTAGATTCTATTTTTGAAGAAGGTTTTCTTGAAGGGGATTCCATAGATACCTATGAAAAAAATGAAAACTATATTTGGGCACCCCATGAATGATAAGGTTGAATCCACCACTCTGTTATGCTTTTATCAAAACGAAATTATCGAAGAGATGAAGGCTAGTTTAGATGCAAATTTCCATAACGTGCTTAATCTTTCTTCCTCCATTAATGGCCATGTGCTTTCCCAAAATAGAAGGATAAATGCTATAGATAATAAATTTTCTCTTTTCTTCCCTAATGCCAAAGATGGCAATACTTAGATCAATTCTCGCTTTTATGCCTATCTAGGGGTGTTAAACGATAGCGCTTGTTGGGAGGCAACGCAATTTTATTTTTGTTCCTTGATTTTTGTTCCTGTTTAGTAATAAATAATTCATCTAGCCTCTGTTCAGATGTGGTTTTATGTTGTAATTAGTGTTTGTGCCAAGTAGAACCTATAGGATCATCTTGGGTGAAAGTTAAGTTGATTCTGCTGAAAAACAGAAACGTTTGCGCTCACGAGAAAAAAAATCTAATAAATCACAGAAACATGATTTTGAGTTGATTCTTTTTGCAGTAGACCAATAGACAAATTGCCTAGGACTTCCTATTTTGGTAGGATTTTTAGGGGTCTAGAAGTATTCGAAAGTTACAAATTTCTACAGACTATTCTATTTTTGACAGATTCTGTTTTTCGTGTGTTGTTTGCTTATTTTGATGCATCTATGGCTAGTATCGGGGGTATGAACCATAGAGAAGTTGGAATACAGTAGTTTTAACACCAATATAAATAAATAATGAGTTCATTACAGTATCTTAAGTGGTGGTTTTTCTTTCTTGCACTAACGGAGCTCACGAGATTTCCGATTGAGTTTTGTGTTGTGAAGTTTTCAAGTTTTGGGTAAAGATTTGATGGACTATGGAATAAGGAGTGGCAAGAGCCTAAGCTTGGTGATTCCCATGGCACCCCAAGATAATTCAAGGACAACCAAAAGCCTAAGCCTGGGGATGCCCCGGAAGGCATCCCCTCTTTTGTCTTCGTCTATCGGTAACTTTACTTGGAGCTATATTTTTATTTGCCACATGATATGTGCTTTGCTTGGAGCGTCTTGTATGATATGAGTATTTGCTTTTTAGTTTACCACAATCATCCTTGCTGTACACACCTTTTGGGAGAGACACACATGATTCGTAATTTATTAGAATACTCTATGTGCTTCACTTATATCTTTTGAGCTAGACAATTTTGCTCTAGTGCTTCACTTATATCTTTTTAGAGCACGGTGGTGGTTTTATTTTGGAGAAATTATTGATCTCTCATGCTTCACTTATATTATTTTGAGAGTCTTTTAGAACAGCATGGTATTTGCTATGGTCATAAAATTGGTCCTAGAATGATGGGCATCTAAGTTGGGTATAATAAAAACTATCATAGGAAGTGAATTGAATACTACGATCAACTTGATGCTTGACAATTCTTTTGAGATATAAAGGTGGTAATATTAGAATCATGCTAGTTGGGTAATTGTGAATTTTATGAATACTTGTGTTAAAGTTTGTGATTCCCGTAGCATGCACGTATGGTGATCCGTTATGTGATGAAGTTGGAGCATGATATATTTATTGATTGTTTTCCTTATGTGTGGAGGTCGGGAACGCGCGATGGTTAACTCCTACCAACCCTTCCCCTAGGAGCATGAGTGTAGTACTTTGTTTTGATTACTTGTAGATTTTTGCAATAAGTATATGATTTCTTCATGACTAATGTTGAGTCCATGGATTATACGCACTCTCATCCTTCCACCATTGCTAGCCTCTCTTGTGCCGCGCAACTTTTGCCGATACCATACACCCACCATATACCTTCCTCAAAACAGTCACCATACCTACCTATTATGGCATTTCCATAGCCATTCTGAGATATATTGACATGCAACTTTCCACCATTCCGTTTATTATGACACACCCCATCATTGTCATATTGCTTTTGCATGATCATGTAGTTGGCATCGTATTTGTGGCAAAGCCACCTTAATAATTCTTTCATACATGTCACTCTTGATTCATTGCATATCTCGGTACACCGCCGGAGGCATTCACATAGAGTCATATTTTGTTCTAAGTATTTAGTTGTAATTCTTGAGTTGTAAATCAGTAAAAGTGTGATGATCTTCATTATTAGAGCATTGTCCCAAGTGAGGAAAGGATGATGAAGACTATGATTCCCCCACAAGTCGGGATGAGACTTCAGACTTTATTAAAAAATAAAAGAGGCCAAAGAAGCCCAAATAAAAAAAAGGCCAAAGAAGCCCACCAAAATTAAAAAAAAAAAGAAAATGAGAGAAGGGACAATGTTACTATCCTTTTCCACACTTCTGCTTCAAAGTAGCACCATGATCTTCATGATAGAGAGTCTCCTATGTTGTCACTTTCATATACTAGTGGGATTTTTCATTATAGAACTTGGCTTGTATATTCCAATGATGGGCTTCCTCAAAATGCCCTAGGTCTTCGTGAGCAAGCAAGTTGGATGCACACCCACTTAGTTTCTTTTTGAGCTTTCATATACTTATAGCTCTAGTGCATCCATTGCATGCAAATCCCTACTCACTCACATTGATATCTATTAATGGGCGTCTCCATAGCCTGTTGATACGCCTAGTTGATGTGAGACTATCTTCTCTTTATGTCTTCTCCACAACCACCATTCTATTCCACATATAGTGCTATGTCCATGGCTCACGCTCATGTATTGCGTGAAGATTGAAAAAGTTTGAAAATACTAAAGTATGAAACAATTGCTTGGCTAAAAACGGGGTTGTAAATGATTTAAATATTTTGTGTGATGAAGATAGAGCATAGCCAGACTATATAATTTTGTAGGGATAGCTTTCTTTGGCCATGTTATTTTGAGAAGACATGATTACTTTCTTAGTATGCTTGAAGTATCGTTACTCTTATGTCAATATGAACTTTTATCTTGAATCATTTGGATCTGAACATTCATGCCACAATAAAGAAAATTACATTGAGAAATATGCTAGGTAGCATTTCACATCAAAAATTCTGTTTTTATCATTTACCTACTCGAGGACGAGTAGGAATTAAGCTTGGGGATGCTTGATACATCTCCAATGTATCTATAATTTTTTTATTGTTCCATGCTATTATATTACCTATTTTGGATGTTTATGGGCTTTAATATACACTTTTATATCATTTTCGGGACTAACCTACTAACCGGAGGCCCAGCCCGAATTGTTGTTTTTTTTCCTATTTCAGTGTTTCGCAAAAAAGGAATATCAAACGGAGTCCAAACGGAATGAAACCTTCGGGAGCGATCTTTTTGGAATAAAAAGAATCCAGGAGACTTGGAGTGGACGTCAAGCAGCAAACGAGGCGGCCAGGAGGGTGCCCAGCGCTTCCTAGGAGGGGCGCCCCCCTGCCTCGTGGCCCCCTCGTTGCTCCACCGACCTACTTCTTCCTCCTATATATATCTATGTACCCCGAGAACATCCAGGAGCACCACAAAAAACTATTTCCACCACCGCAACCTTCTATATCCGCGAGATCCCATCTTGGAGCCTTCGACAGTGCTCCGCCGGAGGGGGGAATCGACCACAGACGGCCTCTACATCACCACCAAGGCCTCCCCGATGAGTTGTGAGTAGTTTACCATAGACCTTCGGGTCCATAGTTATTAGCTAGATGGCTTCTTCTCTCTCTTTGAATCTCAATACAAAGTTCTCCTCGATCTTCTTGGAGATCTATTCGATGTAACTATATTTGCGGTGTGTTTGTTGAGATCCGATGAATTGTGGGTTTATGATCAAGTTTACCTATGAGAAATATTTGAATCTCCTCTGAATTCTTTTATGTATGATTGGTTATCTTTGCATGTCTCTTTGAATTATTAGTTTGTTTGGCCTACTAGATTGATCTTTCTTGCAATGGGAGAAGTGCTTAGCTTTGGCTTGTGGTGTCATTTCCCAGTGACAGCAGGGGCAGCAAGGCACGTATTGTATTGTTGCCATCGAGGATAAAAAGATGGGGTTTATATCATATTGCTTGAGTTTATCCCTCTACATCATGTCATCTTGCTTAATGCGTTACTCTATTCTTATGAACTTAATACTCTAGATGCAGGCAGGAGTCAGTCAATGTGTGGAGTAATAGTAGTAGATGTAGGCAGGAGTCGGTCTACTTGTTGTGGACGTGATGCCTATATACATAATCGTGCCTAGATATTCTCATAACTATGCACTTTTCTATCAATTGCTCGACAGTAATTTGTTCACCCACCGTAATACTTATGCTATCCTGAGAGAAGCCACTAGTGAAACCTATGGCCCCCGGGTCTATTCTCTATCATATAAGTTTCCGGTCTGATTTATTTTGCAATCTTTACTTTTCAATCTATATCAATAAAATACCAAAAATATTTATCTTATCATATTATCTCTATCAGATCTCACTTTCGCAAGTGGCTGTGAAGGGATTGACAACCCATTTATCGCGTTGGTTGTGAGGTTCTTGTTTGTTTGTGTAGGCGCGTGGGGCTTGTGAGGAGTCTCCTACTGGATTGATACCTTGGTTCTCAAAAACCGAGGGAAATACTTACGCTACTTTGCTGCATCACCCTTTCCTCTTCAAGGGAAAAACCAACGCATGCTCAAGAGGTAGCAAGGGGCTGAGGAAGAACTAGTACGGTGGAGAACAGCCTCAGGAGGCATGTTCTTGGGCTCAAGTGAACTGGTGAGCTGGTGAGGGTGGAATGGATCTGATCCGGTTTTATCCGTCGTCCCCTCCGCCCATGGTGGTGGCTAGGTCCTATTTATAGTGGCCTTGGTCCTCTTCCTGAATGGAGGCGGGAAGGGATCCCACAACGACCAAATTTGAAGGGAGACAACAAGTACATCTTATCCTGACTAAAGTGGTCTTCGCGTGCAAAAGCCTCTGGTCATGACGTCGCGATGAGCTCGGCGATGACCTCCGTCTTACCGTCCTGGCGATCTTGGTCTTGTTGCACGGGAATGGAAACCTTTGGCTGCTTCCTCGGGACTCCGGGCCTGCTGCTTGCCTCCTTTGCGCCGAAGAGGAAACTGGTACTCTGCACCTGCTGGCGCCCGCCTGGCCTTGGTCATCACAGCTCACGTCATCTGAACCTCATGAGGTGAGCCTTGCATAGAAATCTCCGCTCCTCGGGAGCCAGCCTAAGGAGGTTGATCCCTTCGAAGGTCTTGGTGTCGTCTGCCTCGCGAGACTTGGCCCCTCGCGAGGGTCTTGAGGTGTTGATGTTGAAACTGGGCCGTACCAGGCCGTCGATGGAGCCACGCCGTGGGCCGCAGGCAGGCAAGTATAGGTACCCCCGTATCAAGAACACCGACTGTAAGTGGACTTTGGACCCTGTTTTAACCATTAAGTTTATATTTCTAATGTTTTATTTGTATTAACTTTAAAAATGTGTCGGTAGCATTGGGTGCACCGCCCGTCGGATAGAACTGGGCATCTTTGTGTGCCTGCCAGGCCCAAACGGACAAAAAATAGACCAAATCCACGTTTGTTTGCGTCCGTCCGTTGGAGTTGGCCTAATTACATTGATACTTAGAGCATCTATAGCCACAATGGGCAAATCCGGTCCCTCAAACGCCCGTGGACATGCCCAGACGCGTTCGCGGACACTGATTGGTCACGCCTCAAATATTTGATCCTACAACCGGACGCCTCAAAGTAGAAACCTCAAACCATATTATTACATGCAACATGAACCTAATCTATCCGGAGCTCGCCCGATTCTGCCGTGGCCATGTCTAGTGGCCTGCTGCGCTCCCCGGAGTATTGGTTTGATCGCAGCTAGGTAGAGTAGGGCATGGGACACGAGCCGGCTCAAAGGACAAAACCTGTCGCCGTCTCCCATGACCTACTCTTCCTCGTCAGAGATCATAACTAGAATGGTGCCGGTGGACGTCAGGCCGATGATGGATCCGTCCTGGGATGAGCCGGCGACGTCCACCATGATGCGGTTGCGGCACCCGGACTGATGTGCCATACGGGACGCCGGAGAATGCGACTCCGCCTCGCCGACGTCCACCGCCACGAGAGCTGCCGCCGCTTCCCGTGCCCAGTGCCTGGCACGAAGGGCACGCTGATACGTCTCCAACGTATCTATAATTTTTTATCATTCCATGTTATTTTATTATCAATCTTGGATGTTTTATAATCATTATATAGTCATTTTATATCATTTTTTGGTACTAACCTATTGACATATTGCCAAGTGCCAGTTGCTGTTTTCTGCATGTTTTTTACATCGTAGGAAATCAACATCAGAAGGGGTCCAAATACCACGCCAATTTATGATGATTTTTATGGACCAGAAGGAACACAATGGGCCGTGGTTGCACCTGGTGGGAGTCCCGAAGAGGGGACAACCTACCTGGGCGCGCCAGGAGGCCCAGGCGCGCCTAGGTGGGTTGTGCCCACCTCGGGTGCCCCCTGGACCGACTCTTTGCTCTATAAATACCCCAATATTCCAAAAACCCTATGGGAGTCGACGAAATTTTCATCCAGCCACTGTACAGTCCAGAACACCGAGATCCAATCTAGACACCATCACAGAGGGGTTCACCACTTCCATTGGTGCTTCTCCGATGATCCGTGAGTAGTTCTTTGTAGACCTTCGGGTTTGTAGTTAGTAGCTAGATGGCTTCTTCTCTCTCTCTTTCTTGATTATCAATAGAATGATCTCTTGGAGATCCATATGATGTAATTCCTTTTTGTGGTGTGTTTGTTGGGATCCAATGAACTTCGAGTTTATGATCAGTTATATCTTTTTATATCCATGAAAGTTATTTGAGTTCTTTGATATCTTATATGCGTGATCTCTTATAGCCTCGTATTTATTTTCCGATATTTGGGTTTTGTTTGGCCAACTTGATCTATTTACCTTGCAATGGGAAGAGGTGCCCGGTAGTGGGTTCGATCTTACGGTGCTTGATCCCAATGATAGAAAGGGAACCGACACATATGTATCATTGCTACTAAGGATAAAAAGATGGGATCCATATCTGCCGCAATAGATAAACGGATCTTGTCTACATCATGTCATCATTCATATTGCATTACTCCATTTTTCCATGAACTTAATACACTAGATGCATGCTGGATAGCGGTTGATGTGTGGAGTAATAGTAGTAGATGCAGGCAGGAGTCGGTCTACTAATCTTGGACGTGATGCCTATGTAATGATGATTGCCTGGATATCATCATGATTATTTGAAGTTCTATCAATTGCCAAACAGTAATTTGTTCACCCACTGTTTGCTATTTTTCTCGAGAGAATCCACTAGTGAAACCTACAGGCCCCGGGTCTTCTTTCTCATATATTTGCCTTGCGATCTACTTTTTCCTTGTGTTTATTTTCAGATCTATTAAACCAAAAAAATACAAAAATACCTTGCTGCAATTTATTTGTTCCGCGATCTATTTATCCTATCTACAAATTTACCTCACGTCCTTTGCCTATCTTGAGGCGCCGTACCCCGAAAGGGATTGACAACCCCTTTAACACGTCGGGTTGCAAGGAGTTGTTATTTGTGTGCAGCGTCTGTTTACTTTGTGTTGCTTGGTTCTCCTACTGGTTCGATAACCTTGGTTTCATATCTGAGGGAAATACCTACCACCGCTGTGCTGCATCATCCCTTCCTCTTTGGGGAAAAACTGACATAGCTTCAAGCGACATCAAAAGGAATTTCTGGCGCCGTTGCCGGGGAGGATCTTCAACATAACCAGGTTCCTAATCACAAATCTCATCTCCTTACAATTTACATTGTTTGCCTCTCATTTTCCTCTCCCCTACTTCACAAAAATTTGCCGTTTTATCCACCTCTCTTTTTTCGTTCGCCGTTTCCATGTCGGATCTGTTTTTGCGTGCTTCCTTGCTTGCCTGTATGGATACTTCTTCCTCTATTGCTTGCACTCCTGAGGACGAGGTCCTCAACCTTAAACAAAGGAGAGGAGAAATTTTAAAAGATGCTTGATATAGAATTCTCAATGCTCATAATAGATCTATCCGTAAGCAATCTACCGTTGTGCTTCTGCGTTGTTTTTATGTTGGCTTCACCACTTGGTGTAGATTCGTCCTTGATACGATTACTGATGGAAATTTCTTAATGAGTCCTCCTTTTGATGCTCTTAATGCTATGGGAAATTTAGTAGGCTCGCCACCTCTTATGGTTAATGAAACAATTTTGACTCTTGAGCATGTTATGGAAAGACTAGATGCTATTGAAAAGAAAATGCTCACCGAAGATCATATGGAAATTATATACAAAGAGATGCATAATTTTGCTACTAATCTTGGGTCAAAAGCGAGCGATATTTTTAAGTTGTTAAAAGAGAGGGGTACCTTAATCCATGAAAGAAAGAAAGTTCGTCTCGAATTGATAAATTGGAAGAAATCTTTAGTAATCTAAGCACGGCTTTTACTTCCACTAAAGTTATTGAGGAAACTCCCGTAAAGAGTAAGAAATCTAGGAACAAGGGTGCATCTTCTAGTAATAATGATAAAGGAGACCTTAAGATGATTAGCATCCATCCAGATTTTGTTGAAGTGATAAGAGATCCTTTTTGTGAGAATGAAATATTTAAATTTACTCCGAGGAGTATGGCTATTGAAGGTCTTTATGCTAAATCTTTGAAGGATTCTAAGTGTTTGATTGAAGAGTTGGACAAAGATGACAAAACTTAGATCCTTGCTTTATGCCTAGCTAATGGCGTAAAACTATAGCGCTTGTTGGGAGGCAACCCAATGAATGAAATTTATTTTTGCTTTTTGCTTTATGTTCTTGAGTGTTAGCACAATTATGCTACTGTTATGATTGTGTTTTTTGTGTTTTAGTTAGCATTTGTGCCAAGTAAAGCCTTTAGGATCTTCCGGTGTGATAGTTGTTTGATCTTGCTGAAAAAGACAGAAACTTTGTGTTGACGAAAACAATTATCCTAAACCACATAAAAGAGCTTTTGCTCTGATTCGTTTTGCAGAAGATTAATATACAAATTATTCTGGTCTTTCTAATTTGGTAGAATTTTTGGAGTTACAGAAGTATTTGAAAGTTCCAGATTACTACGGACTATTCTGTTTTGACAGATTCTGTTTTCTTTGCGTTGTGTGCATATTTTGATGGCTCTATGGTTTTCTTTGATGAGTTTTTACCATAGAAAAGTTGGAATACAATAGATATAATACAAAAACAAAATAAGAATTGGTTTGACACATCACTTATAGTAGTGGTTTGCTTTCTTTTACTAACGGATCTCGCAAGGGTTTTGTTGAGTTTTGTGTGATTCAAGTTTTCAAGTTTTGGGTTATCTTACGATGGATGAAAGAAGGATAGAAGATCCTACGCTTGCGGATGCCCCGGCACCCCAAGATATTATCCAAGAATGAGCAACCAACTAAGCTTGGGGATGCCCTCGAGTGGCATCCCCTCTTTCTTCTAACGACCATCGGTATTTTACTCGAGACTATATTTTTATTCATCACATGATATGTGTTTTGCTTGGAGCGTCTTGTATGATATGTGTCTTTGCTTGTTTTAGTTTGTGTTTTAATTCATCAATCCCTGCTTGACACACCTATTTGAGAGAGCCAAAATTATTTCATGACTTGTTGGAATTGCTCTCTATGCTTCACTTAAATTTTTACGAGCAATGGACTTGCTCTAGTGCTTCACTTATATCTTTTTGAGCATGGTGTGCTTAGTATTTTTGAAGAAATAATCTCTTGCTTCACTTAAATTATTTTTAGAGAAATAAAATATGTTGTGCTCATGATCTTCACTTATATTTGTTTGAGCTTATGAAAAGCAACACATGAAAATTAGTCCCAAAGTGATAAATATCCAAGAAGGATAAAGAAATAAAAAAATATGTCATGAAGATCATTGGACAAAATAAACTTGATTCTTAGTAATAGTTTTGAGATATGATAATGTGATATGTGAGTCATGTTGGTGAGTAATTGTGCGCTAGTAGGAATATTGGTGTTAAGGTTTGTGATTCCCTTGCATGCACGTAAGTCAATAATCATGCAATGAAAATTATATCCTACTTGTGGTGCATTATTCGGTGTTATTTATGCTTAATGCTTGCTTATGAGATTATTCGTTTCTTGGTTGTTCGCTTCTCAATCTTTTTGCTAGCCTTCATTTTGCACCAAGTATGACCTCTACTTGTGCATCCAAAATCCTTTAAACCAGTTTTGCCACATGAGTCCACTATATCTACCTATATGCGGTATTCTTTTGCCGTTGCATGTGCCATCTCTAATTTTCAAAATGAACTTCTCTTTTGTGTGTTTGTTTCGCTCGCTGAACGGTAACGGGTAGCTAATATTTTCCATGCTAGATGTGTTATTCTCACAATGAGTGTTTGTTCACTTGTCATTGCACGAGAGTAAGGCAAAGGTATTAGGGATGCCCAGTCCCGAAATGCAAAAATGATTTTACTTTATGTTGTCAAATAATAAATTCCTTGGAAAGTGTTGGTATGGAGGGCACCCGTGGATACGGTTAGCCATGGAAAGTGAAAGTTATGGTGAAAAAAGGAATAAACTTTATTTTCTGTTTGGGAACCGCCTATGATATATCTAGCATGGAAAGTGTTGGGATGCTCCAAGTCGTTTTCGTTGGTGGGATGGATACACCTCCCAAAAATGTTTTTATCTCTAATTTTTTTCGCTTTGAGCTCTGGCACCTCTACAAATCACTACTTCCCTCTGTGAAGGGTCTTTCTTTTACTTTATGCAAATTTTATTTTTGAAATTGAGTCTACATCCTCTCTTATAAAAGCACCAACTAGGGGACAATATGATCGTACTTAAGTATTGGGTGTAGCTAATATTCGAGTGTGTTTCATGAATGGATTAATGTTTGAGCATGAAGGGCTAGGGATAACTTGTTTTGCATTGATATTTTGAAATACATGGTTGCTTGTTGATATACTTGAGTATCTAAATTATTATGTCAAAACTAGACTATTGCTTTGAATCACATAAAAGTCCAAATGTCCATGCTATGAAGAAAAGAATATAATATGACATGATAAACAACACTCCACATCAAAAAATCTGTTTTATCACTTACCTACTCAAGGACGAGTAGGAGTTAAGCTTGGGGATGCTGATACGTCTCCAACGTATCTATAATTTTTGATCATTCCATGTTGTTTTATTATCAATCTTGGATGTTTTATAATCATTATATAGTCATTTTATATCATTTTTGGTACTAACCTATTGACATAGTGTCAAGTGTCAGTTGTTGTTTTCTGCATGTTTTTTACATAGCAGGAAATCAATATCAGAAGGGGTCCAAATACCACGCCAATTTACGATGACTTTTTATGGACCAGAAGGAACACATTGGGCCCTGGTTGCACCTGGGGGAGTCCCGAGGAGGGGACAACCCACCTGGGCGCGCCCAGGTGGGTTGTGCTCACCTCAGGTGCCCCTTGGACCGACTCTTTGCTCTATAAATACCCCAATATTCCAGAAACCCTAGGGAAGTCGACGAAATTTTCATCCAGCTGTCGCAGAGTCCAGAACACCGAGATCCAATCTAGACACCATTACGGAGGGGTTCACCACTTCCATTGGTGCATCTCCGATGATGCGTGAATAGTTCTTTGTAGACCTTCAGGTCCGTAGTTAGTAGCTAGATGGCTTCCTCTCTCTCTCTTGATTATCAATACAATGATCTCTTGGAGATCCATATGATGTAAGTCCTTTTTGTGGTGTGTTTGTTGGGATCCGATGAACTTTGAGTTTATGATCAGTTATATCTTTTTATATCCATGAAAGTTATTTGAGTTCTTTGATCTCTTATATGCGTGATCTCTTATAGCCTCGTATTTCTTCTCTGATATTTGGTTTTTGTTTGGCCAACTTGATCTATTTATCTTGCAATGGGAAGGGTGCCCGGTAGTGGGTTCTATCTTACGGTGCTTGATCCCAGTGACAGAAAGGGAACCGACACGTATATATCATTGCTACTGAGGATAAAAAGACGGGATCCATATCTGCCGCAATAGATAAACGGATCCTGTCTACATCATGTCATCGTTCTTATTGCATTACTCCATTTTTACATGCACTTAATACACTAGATGCATGTTGGACAGCAGTCAATGTGTGGAGTAATAGTAGTAGATGCACTCAGGAGTCGGTCTACTAATCTTGGACGTGATGCATATGTAATGATCATTGCCTCGATATCGTCATGATTATTTGAAGTTCTATCAATTGCCCAACAGTAATTTGTTCACCCACTGTTTCCTATTTTGCTTGAGAGAAGCCACTAGTGAAACCTACGGCCCCGGGTCTTCTTTCTCATATATTTGCCTTGCGATCTACTTTTTCCTTGTGTTTATTTTCAGATATATTAAACCAAAAAATACAAAAATACCTTGCTGCAATATATTTGTTCCGTGATCTATTTATCCTATATACAAATTTACCTCACGTCCTTTGCCTATCTTGAGGCGCCATACCCCGAAAGGGATTGACAACCCCTTTAACACGTCGGGTTGCGAGGAGTTGTTATTTGTGTGCAGGGGTTGTTTATGTTGTGTTGCTTGGTTCTCCTACTGGTTCGATAACCTTGGTTTCGTATCTGAGGGAAATACCTACCACCCCTGTGCTGCATCATCCCTTCCTCTTTGGGGAAAAAATGACATGGCTTCAAGCGACATCACACGCCATGCCATGTTCTCGTTGGACGAGGCCCATGGTGCGTCCCGATGCTCCGCGCGCCAATGGAGGGGTTGCGCATCCGCCACCGCGTTCGAACGCTAGACAGACTGCACCACCTCCAGCAAGGCAGCTATGATTGCCCTAGCACCGGATCCACGCACCATTTCAGTGGACGTAATAGATTCTTGACAAAAGGAGTCCGAGCGCTGCCTTGCACGGGCCTCCTCCCGGGAGCGGCGAAGTGCAAGTCGGACGTCCATCTCCTCCTCAGCGCCGCGTGGGATGAGCTCGGCGTTAATGGATCTGGAGGTAAAGGACTTGAATCCGATGCCTGCCATGCTGGAGAAGGCGGGAAAACAGCCGGAGGTGAGCTCGGGTGGCGGAGGGGAGTGGAGTGGAGTGGAGTGAAGTTGCTAGGGTTTGGTCTGGCAAGCGGATTGGGAGGAACATATGTGCGGTCGGGAGGGCCAGCATGGGCCAGGTCCGACGTGGCGGGCGTGCCCGGGCACGCTCATATCCGTCCCATATTTGGGCTAGATATGAGGGGTGTCGGTCAGCCCGGGCGTCTGAGGCCTATTTGAGGCGTTCGTATGGGTCAAATTTTGCGACCGGACAGTGACCGAGTGGCCCGCCCGGGCATATGAGGCGGGTTTGCGGCGCCCGGCTGTAGATGCTCTTAGGGCATCTCCAACACCAACCCGTAAAAATCCTCTTGTATTCGTCCGTGGACATGGGTACCTATCCACGGACAAGGATGCGGGAGGACGCCATCCAACCGTAGCTACATACATTTCAAACTCTTTTTCAATAAACCAAATGAAACCCGTGCAAACTCGGTCGGATTTCGTATAAACATGACAGATTTCATATAAACACGTCTGGATTTCATATAAACATGACGAATTTCATTACATTTACATCAAAGGGGTGCTAGTCTGGGTCTGAAGGTATAACTAAAACCTAATCTAAATGGTCGTCGGCGCCCGTTCCCTGTGTCCGGCCATCAGCCCTGAGAACTGAAATTTCATCGTCTCCACTTCCGCCTCGGCGCTCTCTAGCTCCGCCTCCGTAACCTTCTCCTCCGGAGCCCCGAGAACAGAAGTTGTCCGCCTCCACGTCGCCGCCAAGCGACTAACCGGTCAAAGATGGTGAGCGCACCAAGCTTGGCGCCGATGGGAGGGGAGGAGTTGTGGCCTTTTTGTAACTCGAGCGGCGACAACCTACCGTGCACTACTCTTCGTCGTTGTTGGCGGCGCCCGTGGACGTGTTGGCTTTGTGGTCGCCGCGGTGGAGTGCGGATTCAGCGATGTCCTTCTCCTCATCGTCAGTTTCGCCGAACATCACCTCGCCCGCGTCGTCGCTCTTCATATAGGCGGCGGCCACCTCCGCCACCCGCTGGCGGTATCGCCAGTGAGCGAGGCGGATCTCGGTTCGAAGCGGTAGGACTCGAGCAGCACCTCCTGCTCCGCCCGGTTCGCACTCGGCGCGACAACACTGACGGCGGTGAGCTGCTCCGCCTGCACGTGCTCCTGTAGGAGGTGGTTGTTGTAGGAGGTGTCGGCCTGCACCTCCCGAAAGTACTCCTCCCGCTCCTCCCGCACATGTCCATGTAATGGGTATGGGCCTCGCCCGTTGGTCAGGGTGCAATGCATCGGCGAGGGTGGTGTGGAGGAGGAGGAGGGTGGCTCGGAGGATGAGGACGGCGCGGGTTCATCGTCGTAGTGTCCTCCGGCTGCTTACAGGCCAACCAGCCGCCAGCAATGGCGGCCATCTCCTTCTTCTGGTCCGACGTCAGCCCGTCCTAGAGAGCTTTGCCAGGGAAGGGATCCCTGGTGAGAGTGATGCGGAGAGAGATCGGAGGTGGATGACTGCGGCTATGGCCAGGGTAGCGGTCTATATAGCCATGGTGGGCGACAGAGGGACAAACGGGTGGCACCGGAGGAGGCACCTCGGCAACCACATGCCATCAATGTGGGTGGCAGACGGACGGACGGTCGGCCGTCGTGTCGTTTGAACATGCGGCAGTGGCCTTCATCAGGAAGCGGCGCGGGCGGCGCTCTCCCGGCTGGCGCGCCGCTTCAATGTTGGTGCCAGTGAACGGTCTCGTCCGCCCTGGCCAGGCATGAATGCGGGCGCTGATGCTCTGGAGCGGGCGCTGACGGAAAAGGTGCGGGAGGGGAGAGGGGTTTTTGGTGTGCCGGGGCTGTCAGAAACGGGCTTGGGAGCGGTCCGGACTCCCACAAAACTCCCCCACGTTTATCTCTGGTTTGCGCGAGAAAACATGTTCGAAACGCGTCGCGGACCGATACACAACCGCGTTGGATGACTTCCGGGGTCCGGACGGTTGCGTAAGGTTTAAGGGTGGGCGTTGGCAGTAAGGATGAGTGCACTAGATTTTCTAAGAAAAAAGTATACTAGAAGAAAACGCCGCTAACATGAGACAGTGGATGGAGTACAAAATACAAAAAACATTAACTCTACTCCACTAATCCATAATACGCTGGCCATTGCGCATTTGCATGCATACAGCTAATGGAAAGTTAATGCCGAGGAAAATAGTGGAGTAGTAGTAGATAGTAAATCGAACCAGAACCTTCCAGTACATTCACATCAAACGGCTATGTAGCAAGGCAATGCCAAGTGTCAGCTGAAATCTGACACTAGTAGTACTGCTGTAGGACCAAAATAATCCAAGAGCAGAGAAAAATATTTAGTCTTTAATTATCAGGATACTTAGCCTCTACTAAGTACTACCAGAAGAAGACACTGCTAGGATTAGACAATGGATGGGGTGCAAAATACAAAATACATTAATTGTACTCCACCAATACAGCAATTTATATAGTATGCTGCTGGCATTTTTGGCCATTGCATATATTTGCATGCATACAGCCAATGCTGAGCAAAACTTTGGCACTGGCTGCAACCGGCTACTGCTGTCAATCGAGCCAAAATCTTGCTAATCGAACCAAAATCTTCCGGTAGTACATTCACGCCAAACGGCTAGTGCTGCACTGGCAGCGATCGAGCGAGCGTATCCTGTAATTATTTTTTACCATTTATTCCAGGCCGCTGGAGATATGCTCCAAAGATTTTCAAGATTTTACAGCGCGTGAGTGGTGGTGACTGAGGTTTGCTCTGCTCCCCGCTCTATAAAACGGGGCCATGGGGCAGCGCTCTCTCCTCACTCACACAGCTCCAACCATTCTCTAGTCGATCACACACGCTCTCCTCGCCGCCAAGATGTTCGGGTTCGGGCACCACCACAAGGACCAGGCGCCGGCGGCGTCGGGCCCCAACCAGATCTTCAAGATCTACTGCCGGGCCTCGGAGGACTACTGCCTCGCCGTCCGCGACGGCGAGGTGGTGCTCGCCCCCGTCAACCCCAAGGACGAGACCCAGCACTGGCTCAAGGACATGCGCTTCAGCACCACCGTCAAGGACGAGGAGGGCATGCCGGCCTTCGCGCTCGTCAACAAGGCCACCGGCCTCGCCGTCAAGCACTCCATCGGCCAGTCCCACCCCGTAAGTCTTCTGTTCGCTCCATCAGAATCAGATCGTCCGTCTTCGCCTTCTTTGCTTCGATTCGATTGATCTTGAGTTCTTGACATGCGCGTGGTGGATTGGGGATGGTGTTGCAGGTGAAGCTGGTGCCGTTCAACCCGGCGTACGAGGACGCGTCGGTGCTGTGGACGGAGAGCAAGGACGTGGGCAAGGGTTTCCGCTGCATCCGCATGGTCAACAACACCCGCCTCAACTTCGACGCCCTCAACGGCGACAAGGACCACGGCGGCGTGCACGACGGCACCACCGTCGTGCTCTGGGAGTGGTGCAAGGGGGACAACCAGTGCTGGAAGATCTGGCCGTGGGCCGAGGCGCACGCCGCCGTCGAGTCCGGCGCCACCATGGGCAACAACGCCCACGCCATGGGCGGCGGGCCCCCCGTGCACGCCGTGCGCATCTTCTGCAAGGCCGGCGAGGACTACAGCCTCACCGCCCGCAACGGCACCGTCTGCCTCGCCCCCACCAACCCCAGGGACGACTACCAGGTCAATTCTGCTTTCTACTTGACCAGAACAGAGTCCTTTCTTTTTACCTGTCGTGTCGTGTGGCGATCTCTGAAACTGAAATTACCGGATCTTTGTGCAGCACTGGATCAAGGACATGAGGCACAGCAACAAGATCAGGGACGAGGAAGGGTACCCTGCCTTCGCAATAGTGAACAAGGTCACCGGCGAATGCATCAAGCACTCCACCGGCCAGGGCCACCCCGTAAGCACCCACACCACAAAGATTGTGCATGATTTGAGCAGAGAAGCATCTGGCAGCAGTTCTCACCAAGATCTGTGTGATGGTGCATGTGCAGGTGAAGCTGGTGCCGTACAACCCGGCGTACCAGGACGAGTCGGTGCTGTGGACGGAGAGCCGCGACGTGGGCAAGGGCTTCCGCTGCGTGCGCATGGTGAACAACATCTACCTCAACTTCGACGCCTTCCACGGCGACAAGGCCCACGGCGGCGTCCACGACGGCACCGAGGTCGTGCTCTGGAAGTGGTGCGAGGGCGACAACCAGCGCTGGAAGATCCTCCCCTGGTGTAAGCATACTAGCACTCTGCTAATTTCGCATGATCTTTGCTTGCATCTGTGTTCTGACGAGTGAAATTGTTGCTTCGTGCAGAGATGAGGTGCCAGGAGAGCTGCCGCATTGCCATCGACACATCGCCATGGATTAGTCCGGGGACAAGCCCGCCGAGTCGTCGTAGTCGTCGTCCGTCCGTCCGTCCGTCGTCGTCGTAGTCCTCTGCCGCTGGTGGCGAATAATGTTGCTGTGTCCAAATAAAACCGTGTGCGATGTGTGGCAATGGTGTCTGTGTGCGTGCGTCGTGTGTCGCTTTGTGATTGATTGAGCCGGCGTTTCTGCGAGGAAGAAGAGAGTGTTGGAGAGAGTGAGGAGGGGGACCATGATTCTGAAGTCTGAACTTTGATGTAACTCGTCTGTGTTTTTCTTGGTACTGGGCCCTGTACTGTGCTACTCTGTGACCTGCATTGTCTATTTTTCTTTGATCTAATCAATGGGCTCACCTATCTTCCACCTTTCTCGTACTACGTTTGGTGTGCCCATTGGGGCCTTGCTTGTTCATCAGCTTTTGCCACGCCCAATTTCCCAGATCAAACAGGCTTAATTGGCCACCGGGGCCTTGCTTGTTCATCTCCAATTACTCCCTCCGTTCCAAAATATAGCGCGTCCTCGGTTTCCGTGCTTCAACTTTGACCATTAATTTAATCAACAAGACCGACTGCGGCGGGCAAAAAAATTATACCAATGAATTCGTATTCAAAAAAAGTTTTTAATTATATAATTTTTGATCCCGCCGCAGTCGGTCTCGTGGGTTAAATTTATGGTCAAAGTTGAACCTTGAAAAGCGTGGGCGCGCTATATTTTGGTACGGAGGGAGTATCATTGGTGTGAGGGTGGGACTCAAGCAAGAGTCCACTGTGCGAAAAAAGCCACCTGATGCTCCTGCGCAAACTTGTCGTCGTGGTCGTCAACTCTCTCAGATACTGTAAAAGGTTTTCTTCGGGGGAAATGTCAACGCTGGAAATTTCACTACCAATATCTTTACAATATTTAAACTGAAAATCAAGTGTGTGCAATCATACTCAATTACATGAGCTCTCTTTTTGCCCTCAAAGAAAATCAAGTGTGTATTTTTGTGGATATGATGAAATTGTTGATCATTTCTTCAAGTGCCGCTACACTCTAGGGCTTTGGGCCTTGGTAGTTGAGAAATTTCACATCCTTGGGTTGGACACTTCTTCCTGGCACTTGATGGACTCGGCACTTGATGGACTCGGTTGAAGCTTGGCAGGCAAGCACATGTGCCGCGGGACACAAAATTGACAAGCAAGGCCTCCCACACCATGCTTGTGTCGTGGATAATTTGGAATGAGCGGAACACAAGAGTTTTTAGGCTTAAAAGCGCTTCACCGACAATCTTGCTTAACATCATCTCGACCGAGGCCAACCTTTGGGGCATGGCTGGTGCTAAAAAATAAGGGTCTTTAACATTGCAAGAATAATAATTCTTTCATGTGGTGAATGGGTGAGCTTGTAACAAACTCTATTCTCTCTTATTTAATGGATGATGCAAAGCTTTTGCCTTCGTTTGAAAAAAAGTGAAGTTTTCGATGTAGCTAGGAGGTGGTGTTCTGGAGTTCTTCAACTGACAAGTGGTTGAGGTAGAAAAGGAGAAGAACCTTGAATGATGCCTCCTAGTGTTTGAAGATCTTCAAGTGCGGCTAAATGTTGATGTTTTGTTTGCCTTCACATCGTGTTTCCCCCAACTATACTTATATATCATGTGTCTCTCTTTTTGGTGCTTGGTGTTTGAATTTGTAGTGGTTTTAAGCGAGAACTTTGACAAGTTGTTCAATGGGGAGAATGAGAGTTCTACCATTGAAATGGATGACTTCTTTAATGAGACCAACATACGTTTTGTGCAGCGAATCCAGAAGTCTGAGGTCGAGGAGGCTTTAAAAAGGATGAAAGGAGGCAAGGCAATGGGCCCCGATTGTAACCCCATTGAGGTGTGGAAAGGCCTCGGGGACATAGCGATAGTATGGCTAACCCGACTTTTCAACCTTATTTTTCGGGCAAACAAGATGCCAGAAGAATGGAGACGGAGTATATAGTACCAATCTTCAAGAACAAGGGGGGTGTTTAGAGTTATACTAATTACCGTGGAATTAAGCTGATGAGCATACAATGAAACTATGGGAGAGAGCCAATGAACACCGCTTAAGAAGAATGACAAGCGTGACCAAAAATCAGTTTGGTTTCATGCCTGGGAGGTCGATCATGGAAGCCATTTTTTTGGTACGACAACTTATGGAGAGATACAAGGAGCAAAAGAAGGACTTGCATATGGTGTTCATTGACTTGGAGAAGGCCTATGATAAGATACCGAGGAATGTCATGTGGTGGGCCTTGGAGAAACACAAAGTCCCAGCAAAGTACATTACCTTCATCAAGGACATGTACGATAATGTTGTGACAAGTGTTCGAACAAGTGATGTCGACACTGATGACTTCCCGATTAAGACAGGACTACATCAGGGGTCAGCTTTGAGCCCTTGTCTTTTTGCCTTGGTGATGGATGAGGTTACAAGGGATATACAAGGAGATATCCCATGGTGTATGCTCTTTGCGGATGATGTGGTGCTAGTTGACGATAGTCGGAAGGGGGTAAATAGAAAGTTAGAGTTATGAAGACAAACCTTGGAATCGAAAGGGTTTAGGCTTAGCAGAACTAAAACCGAGTACATGATATGCGGTTTCAGTACTACTAGGTGTGAGAAGGAGGAGGTTAGCCTTGAGGGGCAGGTGGTACCTCAGAAGGACACATTTTGATATTTGGGGTCAATGCTATAGGAGGATGGGGGTATTGATGAAGATGTGAACCATCGAATCAAAATCGGATGGATGAAGTGGCGCCAAGCTTCTGGCATTCTCTGTGACAAGAGAGTTCCACAAAAGCTAAAAGGCAAGTTCTATAGGACGGCCATTCGACCCGCAATGTTGTATGGCGCTGAGTGTTGGTCGACTAAAAGGTGACATGTTCAACAATTAGGTGTGGCGGAGATGCGTATATTGAGATGGATGTGTGGTCACACAAGGAAGGATAGAGTCCGAAATGATGATATACGAAATAGAGTTGGGGTAGCACCAATTGAAGAGAAGCTTGTCCAACATCGTTTGAGATGGTTTGGGCATATTCAGTGCAGGCCTCTAGAAGCTTCAGTGCATAGCGGACGGCTAAAGCGTGCGGAAAATGTCAAGAGAGGCCGGGGTAGACCAAATTTGACATGGGAGAAGTCTGTTAAGAGAGACCTGAAGGATTGGAGTATCACCAGAAAACTAGCTATGGACAGGGGTGCGTGGAAGCTTGTTGTCCATGTGCCAGAGCCATGAGTTGGTCGTGAGATCTGTTTCACCTCTAGCCTACCCCAACTTGTTTGGGACTAAAGGTTGTTGTTGTTGTTGTTGTTGTTGTTGTTGTTGTTGTTGTTGTTTTAAGCGAGAATGCCGACAGCTGTGCGTCGTTTGCGGCGCCAACTATGCTTTGTTGGCGCCGATATGAGGACGAAGTCGACCCGTCCACATCTTCACGTCCACTGGGGATGAACAATTCACGGACTATGACGAGGAGTAGTAGTGCATGGGAGGCAGTGTGGCCTCGAGTCCCAAGTGGGTTAGTCTGTGTCACATGTCCCATCGTTCCTCATTGGCAACCACAGGTTCACTTCATAGGTCTCACTCCGCTAGACCTGGACATGCCCAACGCTAGAGGAGAACAACAATGGGAGACGGGCGCCACCATAGATTTAGACTAGGTTAAGGTCCGATCATTTTTGTTTAATAAAATATGTCAAAAATGAAATGATGTGCTCCGGTTTAGATGAAACCATCCTGTTTGCATCGTTCGATTTGTTGAAATTCGATTTGAAATGTATGCAGGCACGGTTGGATGGCCAGCTCCAGCATCATTTTCGTGGACTGAACCCCACCAATCTGTGGACAGATACATTGTCCGATTTAGGGGTCAGCGTTGGAGATGCCCTTTTGTAGGAGTCCAGGACCTTGCACCTTCAATCTACGCAACGGTCGGGAAACAAGTGAGGGCAACACACATTGTCTACCAAGGGTTG
The DNA here is from genome assembly GCF_002162155.2 of Triticum dicoccoides. Lineage (NCBI taxonomy): Eukaryota > Viridiplantae > Streptophyta > Magnoliopsida > Poales > Poaceae > Triticum > Triticum dicoccoides. The sequence continues at coordinate 102,718,051 of NC_041383.1, forward strand.
GAGACGGAGGCTGGGCTAGCGTGGCAAGTTAGATTCGTCTTTAGGTAGAGTCGGTGGAGTTGATGTGCATGTAAGATGTTACATTATTAACGTGGAGGGGCTCTTCACCCCACTCCCTTCTTTAATATAAAGTACCTGCACTCGTGCGTATTCAAGAAAAATGAGACCATATCAGCTCAAACCAAACTACTCTTGAAGGTCTTGAAAAGTTGATTGAACTATACAACCTGATAAGCAAAAGTGCCCTTCTCAGCTCGAGCTCGTATGAACTCGGGTGAACAGTAAAATTCAAAAAAAAATAAAAACAAAAGCAAAAATATTCTAAAAATTTTGTGTAGAAAACTAACAAATGTTTTCAATGCTTGCAAAGTTTCATCATGAAAGTCGTGGCAAAAAAACAAAATCTGCACTCCATAAAAACTTTTTTGGAGCATCAATCTTGTCTTGGGAAAATCCTATTTGACGCTAACTGCGTCAAAATGCCGAGCATTCGCACAGGGCGATCCCCCAAGCACAAGTATTGGGCCGGCCCACTTCCCCACAGCGAGGCAGCCGATTTTGGGAACCTTCTTCCCTAAACCGGCTTTTTTTATTTTTACACCAGTTTTATGGTTTTCTTTTGTTTTTTCTGTTTCATTTTCTTTTTCAGCTTTTCTGTTTTCTTTTCCCGTTTTTTGTTTCTTTTGAAAATTGTTCGGAAAGTTCAGAATTTGTTTGCGTTTCTAAAAAATGTTCATGTTTTAAAAAAAGGTTCTTAAATGATAAAGAATGTTTGCATTTTTTTAAAAAAATGTTTGGGAATTTCAGAAAATGTTCTTGTTTTATAAAAAATGTTTGGGACGTTTTTATTCAAATTTAAAAAAAATCAAAAAATGTTCCTGTCCTAAAAAAAATTCCACAATTTCCAAAAATTGTTCATATTTTCATTTTTCCAGGAGTTTCAAAAAATGTTCCGGTTTAAAAAATTGTGCAAGTTTAAAAAATCGTGTTTGCAATTTTTGTTCGGTAATTTCAAAATATGTATGCTGCAGTTTTTTTTTGCATGATAATACGTGTCTCATTCATATCATAAAGATTAAAGTACAAGTCACGTAAAGACCGACATGACAAAACTGAAAAGATAGCAGAACATCTCTGAGTTTGATACCAACGCCAATCATCTGCCTCCAACACCATGATAGTAGCCACCGAAGAAAAGAATGATGGATCACCTCCTCACCCGAGCTCGACGCGGTTCCATCGCTGATATGCAGGTTTACGGACCTCCAAGGTGGCTCACCAAAAGTGAAGTTTTTACCGTGTAATGAATCAGTTAGCGGCGTATAGGAGGAGCTCCCCTTGTCTTGCGCTGGGACGTACTGGTAGGCTGGGCCATGATTAGACGAGTCCAATGCCATATTTCTTGCCGGGCCATGTACAATTGTTTAATTTACGTAACGGTATCTAGTCGAGTATATATATGATCCAGATTACGGAAATGGGCCGTTCCGTCTTGACGCTTTATCTTGCCATTTCTAGCGCGAATATTTCTTTTTCCTTTCTTTCCTTTCAAGTTCTTCTCAAGAGAAAAATCTGCCCTTTTGAAACGAGCTCATCATGAGCACACCGGGAATGCAAATGGAGGTGTATCGATGCGGCGACAAATTACAGCACGGCAGGAGCACACGTAAAATTCGGCTTCCCCTAGCTAGCTATCTCCCCAGCAATAATAGAGGACGTACGAGAGGGATTCTTCTTCCCAAAACTACCAGAAAGAAATGGAATCACGCAAAGCTAGCCAGCTCACGCTCTAGCTTGGTCCGGCACGCCCACATCTTTCCCACCTAGCTAGTGTCCCATGGCATCATCTATCTATCTATCCCATGGAATCCCACCACCACCACCACCCCGCACATCGCTTATCACCCGACAGGCAGCGTGAGGCCAACGCCATGTATTATAGCACACCAATGGAATATGATGGTCCCGGCCGTCGCCCCTATAAATTCCTCCGTCCCGTCGCCATGCATTGCGCAGGTCGATCAGGAGATCGAGCAGGTACCGGCCATGGACTACTACCGCGAGACCTACGGCGGGTACGGGATGGCGACGCCCGGGTACGCGGCGCCGGTGCCGTACGGCATGTCGCAGGTGAACATCGACGGCAACTACGGCGGGAGGCCGATGCCGCCGCAGCCCACGGTGAAGATCTACTGCCGCGCCAACCCCAACTACGCCATGTCCGTCCGCAACGGCAAGGTGGTGCTGGCGCCGGCCAACCCCAAGGACGACTACCAGCACTGGATCAAGGACATGAGGTGGAGCACCAGCATCAAGGACGAGGAGGGCTACCCCGCCTTCGCCATGGTGAACAAGGCCACCGGGCAGGCCATCAAGCACTCCCTCGGCCAGTCCCACCCTGTAAGTATTCCCATAAATTGGTATCAAGAATCACCATGACAGAACTTGCTGAACGTCAGGGTGTTCGATCGGCATGATGCAGGTGCGTCTGGTGCCGTACAACCCAGACTACCTGGACGAGTCGGTGCTGTGGACGGAGAGCAGGGACGTGGGCAACGGGTTCAGGTGCGTGCGCATGGTGAACAACATCTACCTCAACTTCGACGCCCTCAACGGCGACAAGTACCACGGCGGCGTCCGCGACGGCACCGAGGTCGTGCTCTGGAAGTGGTGCGAGGGCGACAACCAGCGCTGGAAGCTCCAGCCGTACTACTGAGCGAGCCAGCCAGCGCGTGCCATGCATGCGTGCGTGGCTCGTGCACGGTGCACGCACGCGTGGAGATCGACATGCCCAAACCTACCCATGCCGTACGTACGTATCTACTAGTACTACTGAAGAAACGATGTGGACTGTCCCGGATAAACAACATGCATGCGTCTCTCGCTACCTACGCCGCAGAATAACGGAGCCAGCTGTGTTGTGCTTGTATGTGTAATGACAAGTTACGTAACAATAAAGGACCTTTATGAGCTGATTGAACAAGTAAAATACGTATAAACAGTGAAATACGCATGCACCGTTCATGTGAAATACTCACACACCCACGTTTCCAACGGACTCGGTAGTTTGATTCGGGGCAAGGAAACTTGTCCAAACTTTTTCCATTGGGAATGGCTAGAAATCAGTCGGCTGATTTTTTATTTGTGGTCAGTCGATTTCTCAGCCGTTGAATGCAAAATCGAAGGCCCACGGTGCTTCTTCAACCTCCACGTCCTTGAGCCGCCAGCCACCACCGGCCGAACCGCCGGCCACCGCGCCCGCGGCCGGCGGCGCTCCCTCGCCGGCCTGCCTTCTCCGAAACCACTTACCACCGCCGGTCCTCAGCCGACCTGGCCATCCCTTTAGCCCC
>NC_041383.1:102721864-102729137 GCF_002162155.2 Triticum dicoccoides
GACCCAAAGTCGGATCGACTGAAGTGTAGCTAAATCATTTTCCATGTGGACCTCGCTCCTCATCTCTTCCGTCCTCCCCAGCTCGTCGGCGTTAGCGGCGGTTCCTCCTCACACTCGGTGGCAGACGGCGCAAGCTGGTGGCGTGGCACTAGCGAGGGGCACGGACCACATGGTGGTGAGCGTTGGCGACTGCGTGAGGGGCTTCGCGGTGTGAGCTAGCATCCATGGGATGGCCATGGCCTAGTCTGGGCTCGGCCCCAACAATGCTAAACATACAAAGAATTACATGCGGTTACAAGAAGACTAGGATTCTTTCTTTCCAACTACCACTAGTAGAAAACAAGGCTATCGTTCGGCCCTGGCCAGCTCATTAGTCCTGGTTCTTCAAGAACCGGGACCAATGGGGGGTATCAGACCCGGTTCGTGAGCCCAGGAGGCCGGCCGGGGCCTCGTGGGCATTGGTCCCGGTTCGTGTAGAACCATTTGTCTCGGTTCGAGCCACGAACCGGGACCAATGGTCCTCGCTGCTGGCCCACAACCATTGGTCCCGGTTCGTGGCATGAACCGGGACAAAAGGGGTGGCTTTAGTCCCGGTTCATGCCACGAACCGGGACAAATAACTTGCCTATATATACCCACCGCCGCGGCAAAGCACTGCACAGTGCTCTGTTTTTTCAATCCGGCGAGGAGAGGGCATTTGGGTGCCTATGCACATAAGGTGTTCGATGAAATGCCCGAACCACACTAGTTAAGCTTTCTCCTCTCGAAGCTCGACCTTGGAGCTCCATTTTTTCGATATTTGTCTAGATTTAGGGGTCCGTCACGCCCCGTCCCCATTTTCACCGCCGTTGATCGCCTGCGCCGATCTCGTCGCCGGCACCACCGTGGTGAGCCTCTTGTTCTTATCTTCTTTCTGATATTTGTCTGATTTTCTTACTTTAGATAGATATTTGTCTGATTTTCTTAATTTTGACACACATAATTATATGTAATGCACGCAGATGAACCGGCAATGGATGTATGGTGACAGACACACCTCCGAGTACATTAAGGGCTTGCATATTTTTCTCGAAGTGGCTGAGGCAAACAAGCAGAATGGTTTTATGTGTTGTCCATGCACTAAATGTGGGAATACGAAGTCTTAATCTGACCGGAAAACCCTTCACACCCACCTGCTTTACAAGGGTTTCATGCCACACTATAATGTTTGGACGAGGCACTGAGAAATAGGGGTTATGATGGAAGACGGCGAAGAAGAAGAATACGATGACAACTATGTGCCCCATGAATACGGTGATGCTGCAACGGGGGGAGCTGCTGACGATCAAGAGGAACCAGACGATGTGCCCGATGATGCTTCAACGGGGGAAGCTGCTGAAGATCAAGAGAAACCAGACGATGTGCCCGATGATGATCTCCGCCGGGTCATTGTCGATGCAAGGACACAATTAGAATTTTGTTCAAAACATTAAAAGCAAAAAGAATTATCATAAAAGAAAATAAATAAGTAATTAGAATTTTGTTACAAACTTTAATAGCAAAAAGAATTATCGTAAAAAAAATAAATAAGTAATTAGATGGTACTAAAGGAATCAACTAAAAAGCTTTTATAAACCTCCAGTATTATTGAAACTAAAATTATATATAATTTTGTTACAAACTTTAATAGCAAAAAGAATTATCATAAAAGAAAATAAATAAGTAATTAGAATTTTGTTCAAAACATTAAAAGCAAAAAAATTATCATAAAAGAAAATAAATAAGTAATTAGAATTTTGTTACAAACTTTAATAGAAAAAAGAATTATCGTAAAAGAAAATAAATAAGTAATTAGGAACAAAAAAGAAAGCAAAAAAACTGGGGCAAAATTAAAAAAAAGTGCCACCTACAGGGCCACCACGGTCTGCATACAACTAGAAACCCATTACTAGGGCCAGGATGCAGGCCCACATTAGGCCCAATAGGCCCACAAGCACAGAGAGTGAATTTAGGCCCGTAAGCCTGCAGTAGAGAGGAGCTCGAAGTGGTTGGTTCGACAGGGCTTATAAACCACTCCGAGCCCCTCTCGGCTAGCGAGGTGGGACTAAACATAGCATCGCACCGCGCCAGTTCCAGCACACGACCGGTACCAATGCACCCCTTTAGTCCCGGTTGGTGCCACCAACCGGGACCAAAGGTCTCTGTTTCCCGCCCTTTGGGCTGCTGAAATGAGGCTTTTGGTCCTAGTTGGTGGCACCAACCGGGACTAAAGGGGGGTATTGGTCCCGGTTGTTGCCACGAACCGGGACCAATGGTCTGTCTATATAACTGGCACTCGTGAAAATTTCTTTCAGTTTGTTCTTCCCCGCCCCGACGCCGCCAGGCTGCCCGTCTCCGCCTCGCCGTCGCCGTCGTTGCCCCGCGCCGCCCTGACACCGTCCCCCGCCGCCTCGACGCCGTCGCCGCCCCGCGCCCCGTGCCCCGCGACCCCGCCGGCCCCTGCCCGTCACCGCCCCGCCCCGGCCCGCGCCGCACCTCGCCGTCGCCGTCCCCGACACCGTCGTCGTCGCCGTCCCCGACACCGTCGCCGTGAGCAAAATTTTTGCTAATTTAATTTGATGTTAGTAGTAGTTAATTTAGATGTGTAGTTAATTGAGTTAGATTTTGTTAGATTTTTTTTTAGATTTTTTTGTTAGATTTTTTTGTAGTTCATAGATTTTTTTTGTTAGATGTGTATAGTAATTTAGATGTGTAGTTCATACATTTTTCTGTTAAATTTTTTTCATATTGTGTAATTAATTTGTTCATATTGTGTTAGATTTTTTCTATTAATAGATTTTTTTGGTGATATTATTGTTGAATATGCATGTTTCTATGTTCATATATATGCAAAGATCGAATATGTCAAATTTTTATGATTTTTTTCTGTTCATAGAATTTTTATGATTTTTTTTCTGTTGTAATTTTGTTCATAGAATTTTAATGATTTTTTTGTTCATAGTATTTTCTTTGGCAATTTATGTATATGTTCATATTGTGTATGCATAGGAAATTTGTGCATGATCAAAGTCATTTATGAATATGTTCATATTTAGAATAGAGGAAAAAGGAAAAAAAATAAGAAGAGAAAGTGTTTAATATAATTAGTTAGAAAAATAATAGAACTATAGTTAAACTAGTTTATTTTTAGTAAGTACTACTTTATTTTATTTATAGTAAGTGCTTCATATATAGTTGAACTAGCTAGTTGATTTAATAAACTACTTTATTTTACTATATATAGAAGTAGTTTGTTTTTAGTAAGTACTACTTTATTTATTTATAGTAAGTGCTTAGTAGTTGAACTAGTTGATTTAATAATAAAACTACTTTATTTAACTATATATAGAAGTAGTTCCCGCATCGACATCGACGATGCCTATCCCGCATCCTCGTCGTCGTCGACTTGGCGGTGGAGGCCTGCTTGATCAGGGCCATGTTCGGGACTGGGCTCCGCCCGGCTGGTATTGGGAGGTGCTACCTTTCGGGGGACGTAGGTTGGTGAGGAGGCAGCCCGTTGTTGACCCGATCCTTATTTGGTGGCGGTCGCGTGGGCCAGTGACGGCGCCGAGGCTTCCGGCACCGCGGAGGTGGTACGTCACCGTGTCAGCGAGGAGGACGAGCACGTCCTTCGCTACATGGTTGCATTGAAGGGCAGGTTCGACAATACTTGGTAGGTTCTTCAGGGATCTCACTGGAGCTATGATCCTATAATGGTTCCTTATCTTTGGGTGTCCACCGCCCGCGATGATACCCGTCTGGCGCTACGGTTCTAGCTGTATTAGCGATGCTATATGTATGATAGTATTCGAGGAGTATTAGTGATAATATTCGACGATGTACGGACACAAGAGATGATGTAGTTTTGGTTATAATTGAATGCATGCTAATTTGAATACTACTTTATTTTACGATTTAGTTTTGCTTATTGAATGCTCATATTGGAAAAGTACTCCTACTCTGAATGCTAAAATTGAAGAGCACTCTATGCAGAAATCTAGGAGCCCCCTCCATCATCCACGCCGTCGTGGGGGTAGCTTCTCCTTCATTCCCGTGTGCTAGACAATTTGGTGTAATAATGCACTCGGGAATGAAAGGAGGAGCTACCATCACCGATAGTCAACCCGTGATTAATAATAATGATCTGATTTAGATTTTTTAGTACATATATTTAATTGTACAAGTTTAATATTTGAATTATGAACATAGGCAGGAAATGTCGTACTCGGACGACGAAAACCGCCCGGGGGAGTGCGACTGGTGCCACGACGACCGAGGTATGTGCGACAGGTTCATTGAGCTAGACGAAGATCGGCCCTTCAGCATTAAGCTCGAGGAGACCTTCGATGTTGATACGGTATGCAACGACGACAATAGTTTTTTTCGTAATTAAGCACGACTTCAACTATTTTAACGTGTATTTTTCATCTTTTCCAATTCAAGTAGCTTATCCCCATGCTATCCAAGACGCTATGTCTTGGAGAGGATGGGTTTTGAAGACCATGAAAGTATGGAAACCAAAAAAATTCTCCTAAGGACCCATCATGGTGTGGATTTTAAAGTAAAGTTGTACAATGTTGAGAGTGTAACCCATTTTGATTGCAAAAACTGAGAAGCACTTTGCAAGATGTATGGTTTTGATGAGGGTATGCTTGTCACCATGGATCTTGGTGATCCTACAATCAAGCAAGACAATATGAACATTTGTGTCCTTGTGGATACACCTCCAATTCTTCCCCCATGTGAGCTTAACATAGCTATTAAGTAATTTATATTGTTTATTTCAAAATAGTTGACAGCTTATTTCCATTGACAGCTTATTTTTATTCTTCGAAGAATGTGTGGAGGATGGTAGACAAAACCCACTACACTGATGGCTCTGAATTAACTTATAAGGAGAAAAATCATTTGATCGCATTTTGTACTAATCTTGAGAACTACAATGTCTACAATCGAACTCCTCAACATTATGGTCATACGTGCCACTAGTGCATGTGTTGAACTACGGTAACTACCATGGAGATACCCTGGTAAGATTTTTTACTATTACGACATCCCTGCATCTTTTTGCATACTTCTAAAACTAGTACATCATTGCTAACTACGAAGTTATTACTATGTTTTTCAACAGATAATCTCGAATGATTGTGTGCCTCATCTGATGTATACGCACGGTCGCCTTGATGTTTTGAACATACAACCAGGTCGTCGTACGAATCTCAACTGTCCATACCGGATTTCTAAAAGAAGTGGAGACATGACAATCGAAGAATGGAAAAAATGTATGGACAGTCGTAAGGAGCTTCTTGGAAGCAAAAGGAGGCGAAGCGCAAGAATTGGAGACAGGATGATCTCCATTCTTCATAATGGAGAGTCAGGGTCTATATTGTTTTATGCTATTTTACCTTAAGGGTGTTTAGGTCCTACCTGATACTGATGATCATGTGCTAAGAACAATTATGTAGGGTTGGGTTCGATGACTATGAGGATGATGGTCGTATGACTTGTTATTAATAACGAGTAGAAGTTGTATGATGATGCATGATTAGTAGGACTTGTTATTATATATGATGCGAGCATGCATGAGTTATTATATATCAGCGGGTGAAATGAACATAGCAGTAGCGTTGGTAAACCAAGGACGAAGATATAAGAGAGGACACATCTCTCTATTAGCTAGCTAATAACAACCTAAAATTAACCCTCAAAACCCCTAAACCAGCCACTTTAAAAAAAACTCAGCTCCAGCCAGCTGTTGACACATGGAAACCTTTTGGTTCCGGTTCATATCACCAACCGGGACCAAAGGCCCCCTTGCCTGGACTGCCCGCAGCGGCCACGTGGATGCCCATCTGTCCCGGTTCGTGTAAGAACCGGGACTAAAGGGTGGAGGCATTAGTAACGACCTATTAGTCCCGGTTCAAGAACCGGGACTAGAGGCCCTTACGAACCGGGACAAATGCCCTGTTTTCTACTAGTGTATCCCCTTAGCCTATAAATACCCCATAACTCTTTGTATGTCTAGTATTACTCGGCTTGGCCCAGATCTGGTGGTTTGGTAGCCGTGGGCGATGGGCGCGCATCGCTGGTGAGCCCCGTGCATGTCGATGCAGCCGGTGGCGCGCGGAAGGCGTCAACTCGTGTGCTCGTGCTGACGCGCGATGCTACTCGGGTCCTTTGGGCAGCAGTGGGGCTGCGGTAAGGTCCTTCATTTTTTTCATTGGTTTTTTTGTTTTTTATTTTGGTTTTGCCTGTTTCTTCACGGTTTCTTTGTTTTTCCATCATTTTCATCATTTTATTCCTGTTTTTACTGTTTCTTTCTTTTTTTGTTCTTCATTTTCCTCGGTTTTTCTTTTGTTCCTCCATTCTTATTTTTTTTCCTATTCTATTTGCTTTGTTTTCTCCAGTTTGATTTTGTTTCCTTCTGAGTTTTTGTCAGATTTCCTTTTTTTGTTTTTCTTTGTTTTCTCATGGGTTTTCATGGTTTTCTTAGGGGTTTTTTTTCATTTCTTAGGTGTTTCTTTTATTTCTTTCATCTGTTTCTATGGTTTTCACCGCTTTTTTTGCTTTTTTTCTTTGACACGTGTCTACATTTTTCATACACATTCATACATTTTCCATATACATCAGGAACATTTTTTATACATTTTATGCACACATCAGGAACATTTTTCAGACACATGATTAATAATTTTAAAAGGTTGTTTGATGAGTACTTTTGTCATACGCATTGTACATTTTTGGTTTATATCAGGAACATTTTTTAATAATGTTTGAAATTTTCTAAATATCTAATTAATATTTCTTGTTCATAATCAACATATTTTTTGAAATTTGTGTTTTTATGTTAAAACTAATACACATTCTACAGTTTTCCTATACACCAAGAGCATTTTCTGTACACATTTAACATTTTTTAAATAGAGGACTAATATTTTATTTTAATTTTTGTGTTTGATGACTAATTTTTTCATACACATTATACTTTTTCAGAATATATAAGGAACATTTTTTTATACGTGGTTAATTTTTTTGAAATATATTATTAAGACTTTTTGCCACATGATCACGTTGTTTTGAGTTTATGCTTTTATGCCCAAATTTTTAATACACTTCTAAATTTTTTTGTATACATCAGGAATATTTTTTATACATGTTGAACATTTTTATATAGATGATTCATTACGTTAAAATGCTGCTAGTATTTTTTAAATATATGATCAACCTTCTTCATACACATTGTATTGTTTAGTAT
>NC_041383.1:102729461-102740624 GCF_002162155.2 Triticum dicoccoides
TTTGGAAGTATAAACAAAATTAAAAAAGAAAGAAAGCAAAAGCGAAAACAAAAAACATGAAAAAAAATGAGGTTGAGGCCTCCCGCGAGCTTTTTTTTTTGTGAAGGCATACTTTATTAATGACAAATGTTCAAAGGAATACAAATAATCTCGGGTAAATTTAAGAGCCACACATGGCGTCCGGTAGAGAGAGTGGATGCCACTTTGGCGAGGTTGTGAGCCTGCCGTTTCTCGTGGACAAATTTAACATCTTGGAACAAGCTTCATTGAAAAATGATCTCACATAGGATAGTAGCGTACCGACACGGGGCTGGCGATGCAATATTTGCGACCACTTAAGGGTCATAGAAATTGGGAAACTCTTTCCTTCACCCGACGGATCGCACGCAAGCCATCCGGCGCCTCCTCTATGTGACACGTGTACACGTATCCTTCGCATCTCTCTTTCTGCAACGTCATGTGTTAGCAGTCCATCACTATTAACACCAACTTCACAAACTTAACATTTGATAGTGAGTGACTAAAAAGGACCGTACACAATAAATCTCACACTAAATAATGGATGGAACTGCCAGGAGACATAAAAAACAATAACATGCTTTGCTCAGAACCAAAAGGATGACGAAACTGAGATAACCATCCACTGTACACGAGCTAGCAAAAATAAGGACTGGCAGTCACAAAAACCAAGTGTTGGCAGCGCCGCTATAGCGTCATCTACGACAAACTGGTGGCACAACATGTTCAATGCAGTAGGGTCTCAAGGGAAAACTCCGACAAAACTGCAAGTCCAACAAGATAGGCATCTTCAGCATATTGCTCCACCTAAAAATCTGAGACAACATGCTTTGCTCAAAACCAAAAAGATGATAAAACTGAGACACCCATCCAATGTACATGAGCTAACAAAAGTTAAGCACCGACGGTCACAGAAACCAAGTGTTGGCAGCGCCATAGCATCATCTTTGACAAACTGGTGGCCACAAAATTACTACAGCATCACAGCAGTCATCAACCCAGCAACGCAACAATTTCCTCAAAGCTAGCAAGGAAAATCGCATGCCAAGTAACCTACCTAGAACAGAGCTCTTTTGTAAAACTAAAACATACTAGAAAATAGTCAACAAATGAGTCCTTCCATAGCCAGAGGAACATTGAGTCGCTTAACTAGCTATCGGGAACTTTGAAAACTAGTAGTTCATCATTTACCGAGCCAATTCAGGCCATCAAGGCCAAAACCTATGTAGCCATGGCATAAAGGGAAAAGAATAGAGGCGGAGGAAGAGAAGCCGAGAGGACTCACCTTCAATGTTTGTACCCGAGGCTGAACCACGCCGTCACCGTTGATAGTGGAGACACGAACTGGTCGAGCATAGTTTTCCTGAAAAGTTAAAGTAGCCCGATCAACAAAAATGCAGAACATAAACAAAAGTCCATGGCTCGCGACAACAGAAAAACAAGGGTAACTTCCATCAATATCAACAACAACTTGACAAACTTAATGTATGATAGTGAGTGACGAAAAAAGACACTACACAATCAATTTCACACTAAATATTGGCTGGCACTACCAGGACACAAAGAACAAGGATAAATGCAACGGTACAGCAAAGCCCAACAAGCATGGATCACAACTTCAGATCAAACCCACCAAGTAACACTAGGCATCACCAGCGAATGATCAAACTGGTAAGGTAACAATGATTCCAAAGCTAACACCTTTTAGCCAACAAAAGAAAACCTACAGCGCTAGCTCCATATCAGGAAAAGCCCACATGATTAATTGAGATTAGCTTTCACATGAAACCCAGCTGATCCAAGAAGGCATTGACATTTCTCTTAAGTCTAACTAGTGAGCTTCTGTTTTACCTTGCCTATTTTGGTATGATCAAGCTTATGGAACTCCAAAGGTGAAACCAAATGATGAACACTACAGAAAGTACCCATATGTACAACTAAGGATGAACATCTGTAATTTAGTAATGCTCAAAATATCTCAGAGTTGGCACAATGCATGAAATAGAGAAGAGGAGAGGTCCAGTGGCTTACCTATACCAGAGTCGGAGTGAGAGCCAGTGCAGGCTGACGGACTCACTGAAATGAACTTGTGAATGAAGGGCTAAACTCTTGTGTAGCTCCTTCATGAACATTAGCGCTGATCCTTGCCGATAGTGTGCCTTTGCCCACTTTAGGCATAGCTTTTTGCATTCAGTAGCATCCGCATAAACCCTTTGTCCATCACACATGCAAAGCCAGCAGAGATTCATTTTTGATAACACCTTAGCATCGAAGAAATCCATCTTCAGAGCATGCAGCACACAAAACAATGAAGAATTTATCTAGTTGCCAGTTTGCCACATTCCAAAAACTTCGATCAGTTTACACAAAATAGGGGGTCATTTATACCACAGGTACATGCTTAACACTATAATGTTTTCATCCAATCTTGACAAACAGGACAAAGAAATACCTATACAAGAACCATACATTTTTCATCTATAATCAAGCAGTAGCATAAACATTTATCAATTAATTACATTTTTGAAAACAACTAACAATTCCATCATGAGATGATAGCCGGATATATGAGAATCATAACAATTATGCTATTACGAAGCTTGATGGATTTACATGTTCACAGTTCCCGTTGCACAGCCAAAATGCCAAACCACAAATTCTCCACACGTCTTGAAGAGGAACGATGTGTCAAGTTCCGATCATAAGCACAAAAAAACACAGCAAGAGGAGCACCTGCTAGGCCAAGATCATCTCATCTAGTCTAGTAAACAGTAGCAACTTGGAACAATCAACAAAGTTCCAGCACCCAAGGTGGATGGATGAGAGCACACTAACAAACATTGACACTTCTCTTAAGAATATAAATTTCCAGATATTCCGGCAACATGACAAGTACTATTCCATTTCAAAAAAACAAGGATGAGCTCAAGTTCCAGCCAAATGGGTGCTCACCGGTGCAAGATGTCGCCAAGGCTAGACATCACCACCACCATGGTTACGGCGTGGTGAGCAAAATCACAAAAAGTGCAACCGGTGCGACAGACTCGCTGGAATAAACTTGTGAATGTAGGGCTATACTCTGTGTCGCATCTTCATGAACATTAGCACTACTCCTTGAGGATATTACTCCTTTGCCCACTTTGGGCGTACCTCTTTGCATTCAGTTGCATCATCATAGGCTTCCTCCATTGCTTCCTGTAGTAGAAACATGACACATTACAAGGGGTCAGTCACATGCTCATGGAAGCTCAAAGATGACTTCTTTTCTGGCAGTCCACGATGCCCACTACACAGCCAACAGAGGGAAAGGGAAAATAACTTTGTCTGGACAACATCTATGGACATCAACAAAATGCATTACCACTGAACTAAAATGAAACTCGGGATGAACACTAGCAAATGAGGGTACTAAGATAAATACTAGGATGGACATCAACAAAATGCATTACCACTGAACTAAGTGGATGTTTCAGCCACCAAGACGGAAAGATTCACAAAAGCTAGTAGACAAAAAGTTACAACATGTGTAAAGATGTACTATAAAACACACACCACACAATTTCGTAAGTGGTACATAGAATTTTTCTGGTTATTCTGTTCTTGTACTAGGAAACTTAAAGGTTGGACATATAGATAAAGAAGTATTTCTATTTCTTAGAATAATTTAGCCTACAACATTATGGCGTGGTTAGAACAAAAGCAAGGCCTTCAGGTCGGTGCAAAATTCACCTATGTTGTAGACATACAGAGCACATGAGAGAGAGTAAAGAGAGTAACAGTGATGAAATCTGACACTATATGGGCCGAGTCAGAACCCTTGGAAGGTACAATATCAAGGAACAAAGGATCCACCAAGTAAGTACTATCTACTTAGTAACCTCGGCCACCAGAGGCCAAACCCTAAGCCTGACCTCGACGGTCACGAGTCAGAGCAGCGGTGCAGGACCAAAGGAAGGAGGACTCACCCGTGACATTTGTAGCTGGTGTCGTACACGGTGGCGGGGCTGCCATGGCGACGTACCAGCCTTCGTCCGCTAGAGACCAAGCCGGGGAGGTCGCTGCAGTGCCGGAAGCCTACAAAAAGAAGAATTATATCCAGCCTTCCATACTCTACGCGTGAACAAATCACTATCAAAGTATATCTCAAAAATAGAGCAGGCATGACATGTAATAGCCCTAGCATGTAACAACACTCAGATAGGGCTACAACTAAATTCTACTGGTTTTGGAGCAGCAAGCCTCTAAACTGAAATCATCCTACCATTTACATAAAAGAAGAAAGAGTTGTATCCACCCGGCCTATACATACTCTACACAGGAACAAACCAACGCCAATGTTGATCTCACAAGTGAGAAGCAGAACAGAGATCAGTGGAGACAAGAATATAGATTTTTCATTTCAGCCCATACTAACCATTGCCAAATTTAAATAGCAAGCACAATTAGAGTACTTGGTCTAAACTGAGAAGACGTGAAGCACTATAGGTAGGTAACGGTAGTACTTACAATAGTTTCAGATACTGCATTTGAGACAGAAATGTTTCATTCCAAATAATAGTGAGATACAAACAAAACAGCAGAACTAAAGCCACAAAAAGTATGATATACTCAATCCCGTGTCACGACACTGCATGTGTATACAAACATTCTAACACTAGTTTAGTTGCTACATGACGCAGAAATTCAAGGTCAACAACCAGACCTTCAACAACTCGGAAAAGGTGACTGCAATCTTACCCACACACAATCTTACCCACGCACACTCACAGATTCATTTGTAGCGGTGGAGAACCAAAGGAAGAAGGACTCACCTGTGACATTTGTAGCTGATGTTGTACACGGTGTCGGGGCTGCCCCATGGCGCCATACCAGCCTTCAACCACGGGAGGAAGCGACCAAGCCGGGGAGGTCGCCACCATGCTGGAAGCCTACAAAAATCAGAATAATTATATCCGTCCTTCCATACTCTATACATGAACAAATCAATATCAAAGTATATCTCAGAAGTAGAGCACGCATGATATGTAACAGTCGTAACACATAACAAAATTCAAAGAGGGCTGCAACTAAATTCTACACTGGGTTTGGAACAGCAAGCCTCCAAACTGAAACCATCCTGCCATTTACAAAAAAAATAAGAAAGAGTTGTGTCTATCCAGCTTACACGTACTCTACACAGGAAGAAATCAACATCAATGTTGATCTCATAAGTGAGAAGCAAAGCAGATCCATCTAGATTAGTCGAGACAAGAATATAGATTTTTCATTTTAGCCCATACTAACAATTGCCATACGTACTCTAAACTGAAACATCTCACGGGTGCGAAGCAGAGCAGGTGCGCACGCCCAGGGATTCATTTTTAGTGCTGGAGACCAGATGAAGGACTCACATGTGACATTTCTAGCTGATGCCGTACACGGTGCAGGGGCTGCGCCATGGCGCTGTACCAGCCATCGACTTCGGGATGAAGTGACGAACCCGGGCAAGCCGCTGTCATGCCGGAACCTTAAGGGTAATAGTAGCTTTCCATGTTCATGTTCGGTTCTATCATCCCCTAGTATAAGAATGTTGTTTTTTCATTTCAGCCATACTAACGATTGCCTAATTTAAAAAGCAAACACAAATAGAACATTCGGCCTGACGTGAAGCACAATAAGTAGGTAACAGTAGTGCTTACAATAGTTTCTGATACTGCATTTGACAGAGGTAAGCAGGTGTCTCCCCATATATGAAGCAATTTATTAGAGCCCTGTTATGCAGAGAGAAAATCAGTATTATATGGTGATCATGTCAGAAGAAGTAGAGAGTGCACTGGTTTACAAGGATAAACTCACTCCTGTATTAGGTGTTGTGCATTTTGCAACTGATGAAACTTCATGCTTGGTCCCCTCAACTCAAATCAGTCACCCTCCTAATAATGTTTGTTGCAGTTGGTCAATAAATAATACGAGTATACATTCTTCTCAAAGTACCCGGTTGAAAATACAAGGAAAAATGGTGGGAAGTATCAGGATTTTCATTTTCAGTGTATGCATCACAACAGCTAGTAACTTAATTGACCAAAGTATCAGGAAGTACTAGCTGCAAATAAGTAATGCTTTGCTTAAGTTGACAGCATCAACAAACCATTGGTGATATCAAATACACATACTTTTTATTTTGAATGAAAAATCAACTCTTTAAGAACGCCTTGCAAAATGCTGAATTTAACAGATCACTATGATATGCAAAACGCAGCACATGTCAATCATTTGATCTACTGCCACAAACAGTAGCCATGCTATCATTTCATCTCTCACAGAACACTCTACACACGCTACTCTACTCTGCTCTTCTCTTCTGTAAGTAGAGTAGAGTAGGGACAGCCAACACATCAAGCCCGAATATGCTAAGCAGTATCAAGCAGTTCAGCCTATATGACTCTAAACTGAAACTTTATGTACTCTACAGAAAAAGAAGAATAGTTGTAACTATCCAGCCTATACGTACTCAACACAAGTAGAAATCAACATCAATGTTGATCTCATGAGTGCTAAGCATATCAGTAGAAGTATATACTAGTTGTAGTATCGGACAAGTAGGACAGGGCAGCCTTGGTATGTGGCAGCAGTATCATGTAGTCAACAAAATTGAGCCTATTTGTGCTCTAAACGGAAACCATCCTGCCATTAACGTACAAAAAAGAAGAAGATTTACATCCATGCAACATATATGTACTCTACACAGGAACAGATCAACATCTCATGATTGAGAAGCAGAGCAGATGCATCGAGCATTAGAGCAGTGGCTGGGGACAAGAGGAAGAAGAAGTAAGAGAAAAGGGGCTCACTTGGGAATCACTAGCACCATCAAGATAAAGCAGTCGTGTCAGTCGTGCTAAGCCATCAACGTTGGAAGCGCTCGTCAAGGATCTCAACTCCATAACGCATGAAGAATTGGAAATGAACTTTGTTCCTACAAATAACAAGTCAATATGTCACAAGTGAATCCAATGCATATTCAGGTCAGCAATGTTGGTTCCTCTGCTTCTGCACTGCACATATTTTCTAGATCTGAAAATGTCTTGTATACCCAATTTTATCGTTCCTTTATCATTATTTTGTAATTTACTTGTCTTATTGTAAGTAACATAGAGATGCCTTGTGGTTATGTTTGGTTCGTGAAGATGCAGAAGTTAGAGAAATCACGACGAGTCCTAAAACATCTTCCTCCAGAGCAGCAACATCAAGTAACCTGATCATGTTACCCCCAAATGAATTAGCATACATGCTGAACCCTCCGGACAAAGATGCTAACCAGGGCTGCTGGACAAAACAAATTACAAGGAAAAATCGAATTTTCTGGCAGATGAAATACGAGGGATGACGAAACAGAGGTTAATTAGAGCTTGTTGCACTTCCATGCTTGATTATCTATCTATTGTTACAAATGCATGGTAAGCACAGGCCAAGATCAACACAACACGCACACACACACGCCTGCCAAGATCAGCTTCTGGTGCTGGTCCTGAAGGAGCGGCGGTGCGAACTCGACCATCCTGCCATTTACAAAAATGAAACCATCCTCGACTGAGAAGTTGGGCAGCCTTAGTATGTGACAAAAGTATCAAGAGTAGCCAATAAAATTCAGTATGCACGTGCTCTAAATGGAAACCATCCTGCCATTTACGTACATAGAAAAAAGAAGAAGATTTATAACCATCCAACCTAACATGCTCTACACAGTAAAAAACAAAATCTCACGAGTGAGAAGCAGGGCAGGTGCGCCCAGATGTGTCGAGACTTAGAGCAGCGGCTGGGAACAAGAGGAAGAAGAAGGGAAAAAGGGGCTCACCTGGGAGTCACTGGCGCCATCAAGAAAAAGGAGTTATGTTGGTTGTGCTAAGCCATCAACGGTGGAAGCGCTCGCAGAGGATCTCAACTCCATAACGCATCAAGAATTAGAAACGAACTTTGTTCCTACAGATAGCAAGTCAATACGTTACAAGTGAATCCAATGCATATTCAGGTCAGCATTCTTGGTTCCTCTGCTTCTGCAATGCACATATTTTCCAGATTTGGAAATGTCTTGTATACCCAAATATATCGCTCTCTTATTATTATCTTGCAAGTTATTTGGCTTATTGCAAGTAACATAGAGATGCCTTGTGGTCATGTTTGGTTCATGAAGATGCAGAAGTGAGAGGAACCACGAGGAGTCCTAGAACAACTTCCAGAGCAGCAGCATCAAGTAACATATTCATATTACCCTAGATGAATTATCATAATACTTCCAGACAAGAATTCTGACCAAGACTCGGCTTACTGCTGATTGACAGAAGAAACTACAAGGAAAAATCGATTTTTCTGACAGACGAAATTAGAGGGATGACAAAACAAAGGTTTATTAGAGGGTTCTTAAAATGAAGAGTAGTATCAAAATTAGTTTGCAACTTGCATCTAGCACTAGTATAAGGATGCTGAACCAGAGCATTCGACAACATCAGGACTCAGTGTGCGACTTGCCATCAGATGAAAACAGCAGATCCTTGTTAAACTGAAGAGCAGTTTTGATCGAGTAAATTAAAAAAAGCTACCTTCTGACTCAAGGATCTGAGCAAGTTTAAATTGGAAAGAGAGAACGAGAAAAAGAAAAAACACTACGTCGCCCAGGTCCTCCTTACGCAAGCCCAACTCCATCATCAGTGATGCCACATCGTCAATCTCCAGTTGGCCCGACGAGGTTGACCCCGAAGCTTTGCTTGATGACATCGCAAAACCCTAGCCCAATAGCAATCTGAACCGGGCCTTCTTGATCGAACCGTAAAACTCCCACCCCCGTCGTCCTCCCAAGATCAGAGAGAGGACTCCCCGATCGAGGGTAAGAACAACGGATCAAAGACAGGAAGGAGGGAAGACAGATCTAGACGGCGACGACAGAATCGCCCCGGGAGGACACAAATCCTAACGGGAGGGGAGGTTTTCGTTGGGTTATAAGTAAATAAATGTCAAACCTGTTGCTCTTCAACTAGAGCGCCAGCTATCAAATCTAGCATCGCGGGATGGGAGATGCCATGAATTTTTCTACCCTCAACCAAAATGGTTGGGATTATGATTCTTACCGCCACGTTGTACATGGCCTTATGAGCATAGAATAGGTGTTGCTGATAGGCTTTACGGTATGCACAAGCCTCCTTTTCTTTTGGCATTTCATAAAATGTTACAAATTGAAAAAATATTCTAAATTTAAAACAATATTCAAGTACTTGAAAAAATGTTTCAAATTTCAAAAAAATATTCATGATTTCATAAAATGGTTTTTTTAAGTGTGCATGAATTTTAGAACTGTTTCAAATAAAAATAATGTTCCAATTTTCCAAAAATAAAAGTACACTTTAGAAAATGTTATTGATTTTTATTATAAAAGCCATGGATTGGGAAATATTCCAAATTTCAAAAGAATTTTAAAAATTCTAAAAATGTGCATGAATTAGAAATAATGATCTCAGATTTCATTTTTTCAAATATGAAAAACTGCATTAATTTTGAAGTTGTTCTCGAATTTCAAAAGGTGTTCATGCATTTTAATAAAATTCATGTTTTTTAAAATGAAAAAGTCAAAAAAGGAAAATTAGAAAGTAAATATTAAAATGAAATAAAAGCAAAAAGTAAAAAATAAAGGAAGCAGAAAACGGGAAAAATGATTGTTTCAGGGAAGATCTTCGCTAAAAGGTAAGAAGAAAAACTGAGAAACGGGCAGGCCCATATGGCAGCAGCGTAGCTCTCCATTGGTAAGCGATTGCCCCATTTCCGCCGCAGGACGTGCGAATTAGCATTGGGAATCCTATTCCCCACATAGGTCCATGGATTGCAAGCAAACGCATGACCCCACTAGGGACGAATAGGCCGGCCCAACTAGCATGAGTCCCCTTTCCGTTTCTCGAAAAGTTTTATAACATTCCTAGAGCAATTTTTTTGTGTTCTCTTTCAAGATTTTATTTTCATTTTTATTTCATTTTTCCATTTCTTTTTCTTGTTTTCAGATTCAAGAACTTTTTTTTTAAACTCATGCACTTTTTTCGAAAAATTGCGAGCAGTTTTTGAATCCTCAGCAATTTTTTGAATTCACGAATACTTTTACAAATTCATGAAAATTATTAGAACTCATGTGTATTTTGAAAATTTGCAATAAATTAATGTTTTTTTTATTTATAATTTTTTTGTGAATGCACTAATTTTTGAATTCTTGAATATATTTACAAATTGGAAAACATATTTGAATGCGCGAGAATTTTGTATTCATGTACAATATTTTAATGCATGAATAGTTTTTCCAAATTTGATAAGTTTTATATTGAAATTGGGAATCTTTTTAATTTCATGAACATTTTTTGAATTCATGAACATACTTTGTGAGTTCGTTTTTTAATTACGAACAATTAAAAATTCACGAATATTTCTTACTTTTGTTAAGTTCGGTTTTGATCAAAATCAGGGCAAACGGACGCAAAAAACCCGACTAAAATGAGCCGTCCCAACCAAAGAACTACGAAACCACAACCAAACGAAACAACCAAAATACCTTGAAATGGGCCTACCCTTTTGCGCATGGCCCCTGTGTCTACTGTCCTAGACAACGGGTGCTATGCACGCGGGACCATTCCGGGAGCACCAAGCCTTGTATTACCAGTGCACCAAACTTGTGTAGCACATTTGAAATATTTGTAAAAATCTATAAACGATAGCACATTCACACAACATCAACGTATATTGCCATAAATTTTAAAATCAAAGTTTGAAACATAGATTGGAGAGCAAAAATGACCAATTTCACACTAACTAGTTAATAATGTAAGTTGGCCTTTAGATTTCGCCCATTATCACAACGAGGTCAAATTTGTCATTTTTTTATCTCGAACAAATTTTTATCTGAATTTTTTTATTTGAGAATTTTGTGACAAATACATTGATATTGTGTCAATGTGCTCGATATTTCAGATTTTTTTCGATATTTAAAATGTGATAGGCATTCGGTGCACCGGTAGAATCACAAGGGTGAGTGCACCAGATATATTCGTCTATGCGAGCAGTAGGATGTCTCAAAATGGCGAAGAGAATATTTGGCACTTGACGTGATAATTAGTGCCTTAAGTGTAGAAAGCGCTC
>NC_041383.1:102740792-102743325 GCF_002162155.2 Triticum dicoccoides
TTAAAACTACTGGCTTTCCCACTTTTTTGGTTTTTTGGTTTTTGCATGACATGTTTTGTCATATCCTTTTTAAATCGTTCAATTTATTTTGAAACTCATGAACTTTCATGTTTTTTTTTCAGATTCTTGCTTTTTAAAATCCCACAGGTATTTAAAAATTGACAAACCTTTTCTTGAAATTGACATTTTTGGAAATTCATGAACATTTTCCTAATTCATAATTTTTCCCAAATTTATGAACAATTTTTGAAATTCAAGAATTATTTCTAAAAATCATGATTTTTCAAATGTACAAACATTTTTAAAATATGAATTCGTTATCTATAATACAAATGGATGTTACTTTGTTTTTCAGCCAGCACCTGCAGGTTTTCTAGCTAGCTTGTACAACCTAACGAGGAAGCAGCATCAAGCAACCGAGCCATTCAGTTGATGTTGAGCCGCAAGCCACAGCGGAGTACCGGTTAGCGAACTTTTGCTTAAGGTGTTAGGAAGGAGGTCTCCTATAGTGCGTAGTTCGCGGTGGAACCACACAAATGCGGAGCCCCCCCCTGCATGCTCCGAATTCAAATATGTTAACATTGTTCTCCAACTGGAGATTTTTTTTATCAAACCAGTGAAAAATTCATAAATATATGAATTTTTTTTATCTATGTAATCTAGCAGTCAGTTTTTCTGAACCATGCACTTGCTGGTGGCTAGTGCAACCCAGCAAGTGAGCGACGTTGAGTGACCGAGCAATTCACTCACAATTGGACCGCGACCCGGGCGACCCTATTTTTTCCTTTTTTGTTTCCTTTTTATTTTTCTTCTTAACTCAGAAAAATGTTCAGAAATGTATTATATTTTCGAAAATGATCACAATTTTTTTCTGAATTTCAAAATATATTTTATTTTGAAAATTCGTTTTTGAATTTAAATGATTTTTAGATTTCAAAAGATGTTCCCAATTTTTTTAAAGAAATTATTTTCAGGAAATATTTAATAGTTTTCTTTTTTTCATGGATTTAAATAGTATTATTGGATTTCAGAAAACTATAATAAATTATAAAAACTATTTAAGAATTTGAACAGTGTTCTCAAACTTGAAAAATATTCCCATGTTACAAATGAGAAATTTTAAAGTAAAAAACCATAACCTAAGTGGGAAAATAATGTTGTAAAAGCAAAAAATCTAAAAAAATGAAGGAAAGTTGGGTCATGGAAGGTTCTAAAACCTTCTCCAAACTGGTTGTGAGGAAAGCGGGAATGAAAGGTCAAGAGCCGTCTCAAAATGGGAATGGAAGGTTCTAGAACCTTCTTAAAATGAGGTCATGAAACCCATTTTCCATTTATGAGAAACACAATATGTGCCTTGTACTTGTCGTGCAAGCACAATTTTTTTTCGTCTGAAAAACAAGTTTCATGACCTTTTTCTCTCTCCAAAACCTAGGAAACCAAGAGAAAACTAAAAAGGCGAAAAATTCGAAAAACACGTCAAACACCTCCAGTTCGTTGCTCAACCGTATTCCTGACCCGATGCCGGGGATAGGATCTACCCAGAAAGCCAATTAACAAGAGCTGTTCCTATTTGGCGCATGGTTTGCCATATAGTGACCTAGCGCCTACACTAACCGCCCACCCGTCAAGTGTATGGACCTGCCCAGTAAGGGTTTTTTCCAATCGGTTTTACGAATTGTTTTTCTATAACTCAGTTTTTTCTTTTAGTTTTTAATTTTTTACCTTTTCTTTTAAAATTTTCTTTTCTCATTTTTTCATTTTCATTTCTAACTTTTATTTGTTTCTTTTTCATACTTTTTCAATTTGTGAACAACTTTAAAATATGCTAATATTTCTTATTGAAATTGTGAATGATTTAAACCTTGCAATTTTTTTTGTAATGTTGAATATTTTTTATAAATTAGCAGGCATTATTTGAATCAGTGAACATTTTTTTTGAACTCGTGAAATTACTTTTCAAAGGGTAAGCGTTTTTGTATTTTGGGAACTATTTTTGGAACGCGTGAACAAAAACATTTACTAAAATGCTTTAAATTTTTTGAATTCATGAATTTTTTCAAATTTGCGAACAATTTCAAAAACATTAAGCATTTTTTGAATTGTTTCTACTTCTTATAAAAATATTTAGGAATATTTTTTGAATTGGTTTTTATTTATTTTATTTCTCGAATTTTTTTAAATATGCGAACATTTTCTCAAAATCTGAACATTAGTTGAATATGCGTTTTTTCTTTCAAAATCACAGACATATTTTGACTCCACGACATCTATTATTTCCATAACATTTTCAAAATCATGAACATTTTATGATTTCATAAACAATATTTTTAAATTTAGCATTTTTTAAAACTGGAAGCTTTGTTTAAACCGGGACATTTTTTAAATCCTGTATTATTTAGAGAACAAAACGCAAAAAGGAAAAAATTGAGCAACAAAATATATATTAAAAGAAAAGGGGCGTCCCGCCCCGCACATGGGCCGGCCCAAAAACTTGTGTGTGCATGTGTTTCTCTTTGTGTGTGTGTGTGTCTCT
>NC_041383.1:102743637-102812076 GCF_002162155.2 Triticum dicoccoides
GGTTATGCGTTTCCTCCATATATGGTGTGCAAGTTAGACGACAAACACATTTGGCATAGGAGGTCCCACTAACAAGTTTGTGAAATAAGAGCATCTCTAAATAATACAGGATGTCCCGTAAAACTCATTACGGTATCCCGGAAATGATTTTTACAGGATGCGGGACAAGCAGCTAGAACAGATTCTTCTACCAATACCACATATTCAAGCTTCTAGTTCGCGCTTTAAAGATAGATCACAGAAGGTTTTTACATAGCATAGGGGAGTTCATCTGCTGCATACCGTACGTACAAACCAAAATTAAACATCATACCGAAATTAAACGGAAAGCATATTGGCATACTATATCTACTCATCGCCGGAGTTGTTGTCATCGCGGGGCGGGTTGCCGTGGAGGGTGTGCTACATGAGCTTCCTCGAGAGGGTCTGCCTGAGCTGGTACTCTTTGAAGAGCGCCGTGACGCGCATGAACGCTGCATCATCTCCGGCGGCGGCGGCCTCTTTGGCATCCCACCACACCTTCTTCGTCACCCGTCGTTGCACCGCTTGTGGGGCAGGTCACCGCGGAGCCCGCCACGATCGCCGAAGCCCCCTCGGCCACCACGACCGGCACCTGCTGATGTCATCTCCGGCAACTTCCGGTGGTTAAACGCGACGCAAATTGAAGCCGAAGTTCACGCGATTTTTCATCGGAGGAGAGTAATCGCGGCGGTAGCTGATGGGGTATCTGCGTGATGGGAACCCTAAATCGTCCAGGAACTGACATGTATATCGGAATCACGGGCAGTTTGCATGGCGCCCGTAATTTTTTTTACGGACCGGGCCCTTTTTGGCGGACATGCTTTCGCCATTTTTTGGGCCATCCCGTAAAATGGCCGGAAAAACGCATTTCGCCCGTGTTATACAGGATCTGCTAGACATGCTCTAAAATAAAAGAGATCCCTTTCCACGCGGGCACTTAAAACAACGTCAGTTCTCAATTACAAAATTACCTGAAAAAAAAAACAAAAAAAAACTTACACCATCAATTTTTTGCGATATCAAAGGTTTTTGAATTTTAAGAAATGATCATGGTTTTGAATAATATTTCTGAATTTCCAAAATATATATTAGACTTGAAGCTTTTCCATAAATTTGAATTATTTTTTAGATCTATTCATAAATTGAAAATGGTTCCAATTTTTTAGAAAACAATATGATTTACTTTTTTAATAGTTTTAAAAATGATTCTAATTTTAAAAAATATACCTGGATCTCAAAATTATTCCAAAAATAAAAAATCCAAGAATTTTAAAATTACACTCAAAATTTAAATTATTGATAAATTTGAAAATTTTCCCATAATTGTTTTTCAAAATTTCCGAAAAATACATGAAATTTAAAAAATCATAACCATTAATAAAAGATAGAATTATAAAAAAAAGGGAATATGGGACATGGAGAACCTTCCCTAAACCGGTTGTGAGGAAACCGGGAATTGGACGGCCCAAATGTAGCATCTTTGCCAGGGTGCATGTTTGCCGAAATCACTAATTAGAGAGTACTCCTTTCAAAGATCACTCCCACCTTTTCAGGTTGCGACAAGTAGCGTGCATGACAAGTGGAACACTGCATGCACGCCACTTGTCGCAACTTGATAGCTTTACCTTTTTTTCATACATCCGTTTAATTATATATAACATTTTATCTCTTAAATCGTGCGTCCAAATCTCGAACCGTTTTCATTATTGGATTCCTTGCATCGATATCTTCAAAACTATATCTTATGTTGATAGGTTTTGACAAAAAAAACTCATGAAAAAACTGAACTGAAAGCACGCTTTTTTTTCTTTCGGAAAGAGGCACAGCCGTGCCTCTCGCCGAAGGGAAAAAGAAAATCAGAAAACGTGTTTATTTCTTTTCTCGCAAAACCACAACCGTGCCTCTCGTAAAAGGAAGAAAACAGAAAACGCATTTGTTTCCATTTTCGAGAGGCACGGCGGCCGTGCCTCTCGCGAAAGCATAATCATGCCTCTCGCGGAAGCAAAATCGTGCCTCTCGCGGACGAAAAAACAAACAGAAAACGTGTTTTTTTTATTTCCGAGAGGCACGGCCGCGCTTCTAGCCAAAGCAAAACTGTGGCTCTCACGGAAGAAAAAAACGTGTTTCTCCCGTTTTCGAGAGGTATGGTTGTGCCCCTCGCAAAATTAAAACCGTGCCTCTCGTGAAAAAAAAACATGTTTTCCGCGTCAAAAAATTATTTTCATAAGAAAATTTGCTCCAAAAGCTAAGGATGACCGGTGAAAAACTAAAAATTCAAAAACCCTGGAAAAACCATTTAAAAAGTTAGAAACACGTGCAGAAAAAGAAATCGATGGTAGTGTCTAGAGCGCGCTAAATGACGCGCTCTCAGCCCATCACCGGCTGATCGTTATTAGGAGGCTCCCGAAGGAGCGCCAGTGAACATTTTCTCTCCACCTTTGCTCCGTATTTGCCGATACTACGCGGGGAATAGGATCTACTCTAGGCTTTTAAAACAACGTTAGTTCTCAATCAGACGAAATTACCTAATAAAAGGTTAAACAGAAAAAGGAAACTCACACCACTGTTTGCCGCAAAACAAATCAGCTTTAGCATTGCAGTAACCGTGTTTGTTTTCCCCAGTCTGACAGCGAAAGTCCGTCCGTTCTGATCCTCCCATCGGTGCAACACACTGACGTGAGGTAAAAGTCTGCCACCGCATTCGAGCTTGAGAATATACCTCAAGTTTAATTTGCAGTAGAACAGCCAGGCTCAGCTTGACCCAGACTTAGGGCTGCCTTTAAACCACCCGCATACCGCATACGCTTCGGACTGTTCAAACGTGTTTCTCCCGCAAACTGGAGATAAACATAGGGACTTTGCGGGCATTTGGACCGCTACCACACCCACTTCTGATCGCCCTGCCCCATCCAAACCCCTTCCCTCGCCCGCCCTCGCGCGCTTCCCATCTGAAACGGTCGGCGCCGCTCTAGAGCGTCAATGCCGCATTCATGGCCAGAGCGGGCGCAACCTTTCACTGTCACCGACATTGAAGTGGCGCGCCGTCCGAGAGACCGTCGCCCGCACCGCTTCCCGATGCACGCGACTGCTCGCGTTCAAACGACATGATGGCCATTCATTTGTTCGCCTGCTGCCCACATCAATGACACGCGGTTGACGATGCGGCTTCTCCAGCGCCACCCGTCCGTCCCTTTGCCGCCCAACATTGCTATATAAACTACAACCCCGACCATTGCCGGAGTCATCTGCCTCCGATCCCTTTCTCCTCTCCGCACCACTCTCATTATGACTTCCTCGCACGCCAATGCTCTTTGGGACGAGTTGACACCGGAGTAGAAGAAAGAGATGACCGTCATTGCTACCGGAAGACGAGATGTCCAAATGGAGGACACGACCGATGACGAGCCGATGCCACCATCCTCGTCCGCACCACCCTCGCCGGTGCATTGCAACATGACCACCGGCGAGGCCCATGCTCATTACATGGACATGGTGTGGGAGGAGCGGGAGGAGCAGTTTCGGAAGGCGCAGACCGATGCTGCCTACAACCACCAGCTCCTCCAGGGGCACCTACAAACGAAGGAGCAGCTCAACACCGACAGGGAGATAACGCCGGACACTGACGTGGCGGAGCAGGCAGTACTGCCAGCTTTAGACGGAACTGGAGGCCGCCTACAAGGTGTTCGACGAGGCGGCGTACAAGGTGTGGGGCAAGACCGACAACGATGAAGACATCTACAAGCCGCACCCCGCCGCCACGACCACGAAGTCGACACGTCCGCGAGCGCAGTCGGCAGCAAGGAAGAGTAGTGCATGGTAGGTCGCCGCCGCTCGGGTCCTAGGAAGGCTTCTGCTCCTCCCCTCCCGTTGAAGCCAAGCTTGGTGGGATGAGCATCGTCTGGCCGATTAGTCGCTTGGCGGCGATGTGGAGGCGGACAACTTCAGTTCCTGGGGCTCCAGAGGCAGAGGTACGGCGACGAAGCTAGAGAGCGCCGAGGCGGAATTGGAGAAGGAGAAGCTTCAGTTCTCGGGGCTCATGGCCGGACATGGGAATCGTGCGCCGACGATCATTTAGTTTAGGTATTATACCTCTAGAGTCGGACGAGTTCCACTTTAAGTTGAAGTATGTTTGAAATGTAATGATTTTGTCATTTTTATATGAAATATGGCGTGTTTGCATTAATCTCGTCTTGTTTATATGAAAATCCTTCGTGTTTGCATGAATTTCATCCGATTAATCGAAAATTTATTTGAAATGTATGTGGGTACGTTGGATGGCCGCCTCCCGCATCCGTGAAAACGAACTGCCCCTTGTTCGCGGACGGATGCGTGAGGAAATTTGCGTGTCCCCATTGGTGATGCCCTTACTACCATTAACTTAAGGGCATCTCCAATGCTGACCCAAAAATCTCCTCTCTCATCTGTCCCTGGACATAGGGCCTAGTCCATCGACACAGATGCAGGAGCCGGCCATTCAAAGCTAGTCGCATATGTCCAATTACATTTCAAACTCAAACAAACCAAATGATATTCTTTCACACTTGGATGATTTTTACATAAAAATGGATGCTTTTCATCTAAAACGGAGCAAATTCATTACATTTAGACATATCTCCACTAGACCAGATTCTAAACCAAGACTAAAATGACCGTCGGCGCCTGTTTCTCATCTCCGACCGGTCATGAGCATCAGCAAATGAAGCCCCATCCCCCTCCACCGCTCTCCACTGACATGTCTTCCCCATGCCCGACAACCCGCTCCTCAGATTGTCGGATGCCCTGGAGGGATATGCTTTAGTGAGAGGGGAAGAATAGCCTCCGCTTCCCCCATATCTTCCCTATGTCTGGTTGTGCCGCTCACCAAAGTGGCCTCCGCCTCCGTGAAGCACGAATCAGGGTTGGTTTGGGGCGGGGGACGACGGTGGCCTGCGAAGAGAGCAAGACACCGGCTCTATACGTCGGCGATGTGGCAGCGGTGACCTTCCTGGGACCTAAGCGGTTGCGGCCTCCCATTGTCTACCTTTCCTCGCTGTCGGCGGCGACCACAGACGTGTTGGCCGCCTCTTTCTCCGCTGGCAGGGTGCGTTCCATGAACATTGACAGTGGATGGCGTGGGAGGAGCGGTACGATACGACCTCGTCCACACGGCAGCCACGTTGACCGTGCCGCCGTGCTCCCCCACGTGCCGGCCTGGAGCAACTCGCCACTCTTGTGCGAGCTGGCTTGGAGCGGCGAGTTGCTGAACCACGCGCCGGCTTGGTGCGGCCACTTGCTCGTCCGCCGCGAGCCTCCAGCCCCGCACAACGTGTAACAGCCTGGAGTAGTGAGTGGTGGAGCAACGAGTTGCCTAGCTCTTATCCGATGGGATTGACAGGCCACCCCAACCAACTTTTGTGCTGGAGAACTCCTCTTCCTGCTCGCCGGATGCCATGGAGAGTGTAGGGCGGTTCTTACCCGACGTCTGGCCTAGTTTAAATAGTGGGCGGACACAAGGAACCAACCTGTGTTCTGTTTTACGCTCGCAAACTCAAGAACGGACGTGTGGCAGAAGTAGGTTTCTCGGCACACGCGTGGGTTTAATGGAGGTAGGCGGGCAGTCTGTAGCCATTTAAATGGGGCGAGGAGGCGTGTTCAGCATGGCATGCAATGGGCGGCGCTCTCTCGGTTGGTGGGCCGCTTCTATGCCGGCAATGAGAGGTCTCGCCCGCCTTGGGCCGGCGTCAAAGCGGACGGCTGGTGTTAGGCAGGAACACGCGCAGGGTGAGTTTTTTGGGTGGGCATGGTTGCCAGACGTGAACGTATCAGCGGTCCAGACGCCCCCCCCCCCTCTCCGGTTTGTGGGAAAAAGGCTCATTCGGACTGGCCTGCGGACTGATGTAGAATCGATGGTAAAACACATCCGAACCGTGCGATCCTAACAGTTTAAGACGGTTCGAGAATTGGCGTTGGAGATGCCCTAACAATCCTTCCCAAGCTGGATTTGTGACACCATCGGCAAGTCTCACCCTGAATTTGTCTTCCACAAAAATGGATAAGCTGCGGAGAAAACTGAGACCACGCACACACAGCTTAAATTTCCTCACCACACGATCAGTTTCACAAATTGAAACGATCAACTTGTAAAAGTGCGAGTTGAACTCTGTTCACTGTCACAGTATATTCTGCGGTCTCTGCCTTTGCTTCCATGTATGTAGCTGCATGCACGCACGCACGCATGCATGGTTGCATGCGCATCTCACACTTGGATGGTGCAGAGTGCAGACAGATCTTACACTTCTATCGGCTTTGTGGATCTACTAGTCCAGATTCTCCATTACATTTGGGAGATGTCACTTTAGGCTAAAAGTAAGGACTACTACCGGCGTACGTAGCGTGCGGTTTATTACCACTTGCACTTACGACACCACGTGGGCGTATACACTACAGTCTACACAGATGCTAAGCTGTGCGCCACGATAATGTCGACACCTGGTGGATACGCCGTCGACCAAATCTTTTCCTTCCTTCACTTTTTCACCCAATGGGATTTACATCACGTTGAGAATTACCATAACCAACCATGCCAATCTTACCATAGCCAGCTAGCTTCCATATCCTTTTCTTAAGCAGCCAAGTTGCACATCACTGCTCCACTCCATGGATGCTTAGCTGCAGGCTTAATTGCTTGTAGCTCTGGTGGATATAGTAACGCACATCACACATGCATGCACTAGACAATAGTGCTCTCTCTATATTCTTGGACTATTCAGTCTGTTTTCTTGTCTCTAATAAGTTGGTGACACTGCCGGAGAGCGATCTCCAAGCGATAAGCGTCAAGTTGTTATCGCCTGATCATCGTCCCTCTCCCATTAAGGTCTCACTCCTCCGCCCCTTTTGTGAGCGCAATTGGCGTGGATTATTGGTTTAAATCATACGTTACCTAACCGAAAAATCTATCGGAAGCTTCGTGCAGCGCTTCATACTGACGTAGGCGACGACGTGCATGGCTGACATGTCTGCCAGTGCCGGCCGGCTAGTTCTTGCTTGACAGACGGCGCTTTCTTCCATGCTCAAATGCTATTTTCCCTGACGTCTCAGTGGCCAGTCAGGATGGCCTTATCGTCTGATTTGGGATCGGTGGCCTGCCTTGTTACGGCAGTGCGTACTACTGATCATTAGCTAGTCAAGTCGTCGTGCATGTACATATGTTTTCCAGGAACCTCACGTAGTAAAAACCCGAGTAACTAGTGCGGTACGTGGTTATTTCGAATCTTTTCTCCCTTTCGTGAGTGGAGTTTGTGCATTCAGATGACTGCAGGTTATCTGGCTACTCTGAGCTTCTACTTTAGCCACGCCGACGAGGTACGTTTATGGTGGAATGAGGATGAGGAGCTATCGAAATCTTTTTGCGCCGGCCGAGTGCAACAGCTAGCACTACTTCACTACTCTAGCTCTTCCATGGAGCGTGTCCTCTGAAGCTACCCGCCAGTCAGAAGTGCACGCGCGCGCGCGGCCCATACATGCATGCATGAACGAAACTGAAACCCATCAACGTACGTGACCGAATTCACGCCACGTCTCTCGTGCGTATGCAGTGAGGCAATTCCATGCAAGCTGCACGAGCATTAATACGGCCATAAACTTATATTTTCATTTTCCCTTCTCAGCTGATTCGACATGTATACTCATCGTCCTGACCTCACATCCACGTAAAACATCATTTATTCATCCTAAATCCTTCAAAGTGCACGCGCACTAAACAAACGAACCGGGCGCACACCCTCCGGTCCGTCCGATCTCCATCTCGCGTCGCGCACGTGCCCAGGTGCTACCTGGTCGGGGATCCCATCGCTACATCTCCACCGCCGGCGAGAACCGAGCCGAGCTCCGGCGCACTCCCTCTCCTCCTTCTTCCCACTTTCCCTGTCTTTCCTTCTATGACCGAGCCGCCCCGAGGGCGTCCATGGGGTTCCGCCGGAGATCAACCCGCCAAGCCCTTGACGGATTCTTGTCGCCCTGCCGCCTCCAGCCTCTCCCTGGACATCCGCCTGGACCTGCCGCCCGTCCCCTGTGTCGCCCTCCCCGGATGTGCGCCAGCCGCCCGCCTTGGATGCCGACCCCCACGGCGCATGCAACCGCTGGATCCAGATCATGAGCTGCATAGAGCCCGTGTAGATTTTTGTGACGCCAGTATCAAGCAAGGAAGGTGAAAATTCCATCCATCCACAATGCTTGCGACGCCATGTCCGGCGCATTCGTGAGCAGGATCTGCTTACAGGCTACAACATGGACAGAGAGAATTCGCTGTCAATATTGATGTTTAGTTGGCTTGTAATGTAGTCTAGTTGCACACACATTGATGTTTAGTTGGCAGGAAGACTAATTGCACAATATATGCTCAGTTGGCTTGTAATATAGTCTAGTTGCACACACATTAATATTTAGTTGGCACAACACTAGTTGCACACACATATGCACAATTGACGAGGTAATGTAGTCTAATTGCACACATTGATATTTAGTTGGCAGGACTATTGGCACACATATATGCTTAGTTGCCGCGACAATGTAGTCTAGTTACACACACATTGATGTTTAGTTGGCAGAACTATTGACACACACATATGCTCAGTTGGCGCGGCAATGTAGTCTAGTTACACACACATTGATGTTTAGTTGACAGGAAGACTAGTTTGTCGAAACATCCCATGCGGGATCTATTTTTGAAGAGCACGTCACAAGGGTTTCAACGGTGAAAACGGATCTGAATCTCGAACGCGGTTTAGAATATATGTCTTTTATAATTTTGAAAACAAAAAATTAAGGACATTGATAACTGCCACACGTGTGGCAGGAAGGAAGGCACACCACACGTCTCTAAAGCAAATAGATTGCCACATCATTGCATGCATGTATGCATGTGGAAATCTTTTGAATTTCCATTTTAAAAAATGTTTTATCTCTTAAATAAAAAATCCGATCCGTTTTCACCATTAAATACATCACGACGAGATCTTCGAAACTAGATATCATATCAGTATGTTTTGACGATTTTTTTGGGTTAAAAGTTGCCATGTCTATTGCACATGAATTGTCATGGTGTTTACATTGAAGTTGCTATGATATGTTTCAGCTATTTTTCTTCTACATTTAAAAGTAAAATTTTGACATATTATAAGACGGGGAATTAAAAAACTAGACTTGCCATGAAACATAAACTAAAATTATCATGATACATGCACTTAAAATTGCCATGGTTCATACAAAAAAAAATCATGGTCGGAATTGTCATGGTCAACATACTAAGATTGGCATGATTTATAAACTAAAATTGCCAGATGGCAACTTTAGTATAAACACTATGGCAACTACAGTATAAACATGATGACAACTTTTGGTCAAAATAAATTTCGTCAAAATATATAAACATAGGATCTAATTTTGAAGATCTCGTCAAGAAGGTTTTAATGGTGAAAACTGATTTTTGATTGGATTTTTAATTAAGAGATAAAACATTTTGAAGCCGAAAACCAAAAAGATTTCTGCTGATGTCATTTGTTTTGACGTGACAAAATGAATGATAATGGAGGCGTTTGGGCCATGTTGCTTCATGTCACATGTGTGGGCGTTATCATTTGGGAAAATTAATCCATCACGTAAGAAGAGATCACATAGAAAGATTAATTAGCAATGTTCTTTTTAGCTACAGGAATTATTAAGCGCTAGGCACACTATTTAGAAAAAGGCAGGCCGCCGAGGAGCGCTAGCGGCCACCCAGCCGCCTGCTAGACGCGTCCTTTATTCATCTTGGACGTGTTACAAGGACCGTTTCTGTCAGGATACTGGGTGGATATATACCAGCCTTGCTTGCACGTGTGGTGCCTTGAGATAACCACGCCAAGACTTTTTGCACAGCCATGAGCTACCTCCAATCGCGGGAACTCAGCATAGCTCGGATGGATAGATTCGTTGTATTGGAATCTTGGGATTTATTGTCGACTCTTTGACATATTCTTTCTGTGTGTCCATCAATTACATGGAGTCTATTCACCCG
The DNA here is from genome assembly GCF_002162155.2 of Triticum dicoccoides. Taxonomy (NCBI): domain Eukaryota; kingdom Viridiplantae; phylum Streptophyta; class Magnoliopsida; order Poales; family Poaceae; genus Triticum; species Triticum dicoccoides. The sequence continues at coordinate 102,753,692 of NC_041383.1, forward strand.
CAAAAAAGAAAAAAATTTACATGGCGTCTATAACAATTTCATCAATTTCAAGATCTATCAACGCAGTTTTTTCGAAGGTAACATGTGATTACTTACTTTCTTAGGGATGTGCGCGCGCGCGTGTGTGTGCGTGAGCGTGTGCGCGTGTGTGTGTGCCGTCTTTTAAACTTATATTTGCACGTGCGGGCACCTCGGGTGAGATCCAACATGAGGACAAAGCACCAACACGAAATGACAAAGGACACCATCAAAGACAAACCACCTAAACCAAGCTCTCCACCTAATAATGATTGCCCTACTATGAGCAAAGGACTCCCGCGCCCTACGCCCATCTCCACAATGATCGGAATCACCTGTCAGAGAAGAAGAGGGAGTGAGCCGACCTAGCCTTGCCGGCTCCCGATGAGGGTTGGGCGAGAGAGGAAGTGAAATGGAAAAAGAGAGTCTTCGTCTCAACCTAGTATACCACACGATACATTTCAGGTAGGCAAGAGTTTTATTTAAGTTATCTAGAATTAATATTATTGAATTTAGTTTGATATCAGTCATGAGAGCAGGTGGAGCATGGCTTATTACTGGAGCGAGATCATTTAAAATTTTAGCCCTATATGTTCGTTTGGGTTTCTCTTAGACTTGAATTGGCCATCAAGCTGGTGCAGAACACACATTATTTTCAAGAGAAACATTAGTATAGTTGCGAAGATAGCGATGTGACACAATTTTTTCCATGCACATGCCCTCTGGATATCCACGGAGCAAATACAAAAAGAAAATCCAATAATTGTGTACATTGGTAACATCGATACAAGTAGCACATCACAGAAGTTTAACAAACACATCATAATACTTAATTGTCCAACTCTCACACAAAAAGAATATGCATTTGTCTTAGGGTTTACAGTTTTCAATGGGTTTAGGGGCACTGCCATGTGGGACCCACAGGTCAGATTGGTATCGGAGGGTACCTTCGCAGTATGCAATAAGATCAGGTGATCCCGGAGTGTTTATTAGGGAAAATAAATAAATTGTATATCTCAAATTGCGCGAAATTTTCTTCTAGTAAAGACAGCGTGGTTTAAGCTTCTCGATTTAATTTAACTGAAACCACACTCTTTTTTTGCCCGTGAAACCACACTTTCTTTACAAGAAGAAAAATTAAATTGTTCATCTTAAATTGCAACAAATTTAGCTTCACTCTTGTGTTCCTTTAACAATCCTCATACCAATCCAGGCGTGTGCATGCACCCTTATTGTTCTATTGTTGTCCTGATCATCCTTTAACTGCTTTTGAGTTTTGAGCAAACTGCACGGACAAATGAAGAATCACCACAAACACTTCATCAGTAATCAAAAAGCATGGTATAAATCAAGGAGGAAAGTTATAAAAAGTTGTTAGTAATTAGTACTCCCTCCGTTTGAAAATACTTGTCATCAAAACGGATGAAAATGGATGTATCTACAACTAAAATACATCTAGATACATCCATTTTAATGACAAGTATTTCCGGACGGAGGAGTATATCTAAAGCCTTGACTGACTACCTGAAGGGTCAAGCCATCAAGAGAACGTGTTTCATTACTCATCCGTTCTAGTATGCTCGGAGAACGGTGCAAGTTTTTCCTCTGAACTTTTCCGGGAAAAGGAAGGATAAACCTCCCGCTCTCTGCACCCTGGAATGCACACTCGGATGCACGCACAGGCTTATCTCTGAACTTGTGTTGCCACACTTTCTCTTCCAGCTCGTGAAAACTTCGAGGCTTACGTATGATGCACCTGGTCACGTTGAATTAGTTCCACTGAGGGCAGAAGTCAATTGTTCACATTTCATTTTCATTTTCATGTGGCTCCTGGACGAGGGCAGTGATACGGAATGGTCAAGAGATCGATCGATGCAGGGACTAGGTACCTAGCTATCCTAGCTAGATATAGTCGTCACGTACGCTCAAACGGCTTTCTTCATGCAATTGAAGTCCCTGCTGACCGTGCATCCATGCGTGCGTGCATCTCGGTCATCCACATCGTCGTCCCCTTTAATTTATTCTCGTCCATCTCACCGGCAACCAATTATTTGCGTGGCGGCGGCACGCACACTACTACTAGCTGCAGCGGGCAGCATGGGCTTGTACGAAAACAGGCTGAAAAGTTGCAGTTATTTTCGTTACCTTCATCCCACCATCTCCATCCAAAAATCTCATATACTGATTGTAACCTCATATTCTTTGTTATATTGATATAGATATATTGATATATACGCACATAATACATGTAGACTATTAGGCCAACTCCAACACGCGACCCCATCCTGTCCGGGTGCGTTTGTTTGGGCAAAACGGACATACCAGACGGCCCGGCGCGCGGGCGCAAATGGACTTTTGTCCATTTTCTGTCCGCTTTCGACCCATCCCCGGCCCAAGTTTGGGCCGCCTTTGAGGTGAAATGGACAGCACACAAACGGACGGGACGCGCGCGCTTGTCCTCCTCTGGCCCGCCTGTCGATGGCACAAAGCACCCGTCCGGCGCCCCATTTCGCGCCATTTCCCCAAAAAAACCATCCCACGTCCCGACCTCCCCTCCGCCCACCACCCTCCTGCCATGGCCGATGCCCCGCCGAATTCCGGCAACCAGACCCTCAACCCGCCCCGAAAGGTGAAGAAGAAGGCGGCCAAGGGTCCGAAGAAGCCGTGGTCGGAACTCTCGCCGGTGGAGCTCGCAAAGCTGGACACGGAATCGGCCAAGAGGAGGAACTGGTGAGCGACGGCGAAGGGCAAGAACGCCGTGGCCATGTTCGGCCGACGTCGATGAGAAGGAGGCCATCGTCAACAAAGCGGACACCATCCTCATGCTTGGGCCGTGTCGCCCGATGAGCTTCTCGGCAGCGCCTGTCGGCCCGGCGAGCACATGCTTGCCAGTCGCCCGGCCTCCGCAGTGCCCTTGCCGACCTCGTGGACCACACCATTGTCGCCCGGTTTTCCTCCACCAAGGTACGAAGCCAGACCCATTTCTCGTGGTCGCCGGACGTTGGCGTGATCGCGCCGTCCACCCCGCGCCCTTCGGCCGTCATCGACCTCAACGTCATGCCGGGGTCCAACAGCGGCGGTCGTCCGTCCGTCGAGATGCAAAGAAAGCAAGCATGGCCGCCGTCTGTCGTGGTACTAAGTCTGACAGTAAGAGTAGGGGGTACGTATGAGGAGGCGAGGCCCTAGCTACGGCGAGGTTGTACACACGAGTTTACGAGTTCAGGCCCCTCTCGGAGGAGGTAAAAGCCCTACGTCTCAATGCCCTGAGGCGGTCGACTGGAATATGGGTGTGTGTTACAAGGGGTGCGAACCCTTGTCCCAGAGGAGGGGGGTGGCTTATATAGAGTGCGCCAGGACCCCAGCCGTTCTCCGTTACAGGGGTTCAATGTACATTAAGATAATGCGTTACTGGTAACGCCAGCTATAAAGTGCCATCAATGATCTTTAAGACTACGGAGTGAACGCCTGACCGTTGCCATCCTAAGTGACTCTAGGTCTTCTGTACTCCGAGTGGTTTCCTGTATGGTCGAATGACTCCATCCAGGTCGAGTGAAATTGGGGGTATCCGAGTGAGGTGACTAGTCGAGTGGATTGCACTCGATGGCTTCAGTTGATACTCCCTGCTGTGCTTTGAATGTCCTTGCTTCTAGGGTAGTGACCTTGGGTAGGGGTATAGGTCAGGTTTATGACCATACCCTAGGTCTATGGCATCGTCATTAGCCCCCGAATGGATTGAGGTCCGAGTGAAAAGAAAGTTGAAGTCGACCCTGCCTTGACTCTTGTGCTTCACAAGCATTCATACTGAGTTCGAGGTCCATGCTGAAACTTCGGCTTCATTTCAGACGTCTTGATCGATTCAGAGGTCGTCGACTGAACTTATGCTGGCAATCTTCGAGTGTTGCTATGGTGCAAAATCTTCGACGCGATTGGTTACTGCGGTTCCCGGATCTCATGGGATTCGAAAATTTGGGGAAGCACGCGAGGTGGAGCACGCCGCAGTAAACAGGACAGATAGATAGGGGCACCTCGATTTCTGTGCCACCTTTTTCTCCACGTATCCGGTGCATGACTGTTGCAGGATTTGATAGGATCACTCGGTCCCACGCATCAGCCACTCGGAAGTAGGGCCTTAAAAGGCGTCGAGGCCGATGCATCTGCACAGTGCGCTCCCATTCCCCTTCTCCACCGCATCCTCTTTCGCCCTCGACGCCGCCGCTCCGCCAATGCGCAGCCCGCCACCATGGTGATGGATAAGACGACGACACTAGAGTGCGCGAAAAAAGCGACGGCGACGGCGAAGGGCAAGAAAATGAATCGGGGATCATCGCCGAGGTCCGGGCTGCCGCCTGGTTGGATTCAGGGAGACTGGATCCGATCCACGTTGCAGCTAGAGGATCTGGAAGATCTGGCCGCCACGGGCTTGATCACCGTCGGGACTTCGAGGCTGCCGGGGGACGAGATAGAGCCTCAGCCGCGGGCGGGTGAGTGTGTCCTCCTTGCCACCCATGTCGACCGTGGTTTCTCCCTTCCCCCACATCCTTTATTTTGGGTTTTTCTGAACTTTTTCGGTGCTCAGCTTCACCACTTCTCTCCCAACACCATCATGTATCTTGCTGCATTCGTGTCTATGTGTGAAAACTTCTTGGGTTGTCGACCGCACAGGGGTCTCTTGAAACATATTTTCACAGTCCGTTCCCAGACCGTGAAGAAGGCAAATCCAAATGACGAGAGGACGCACGTGATCCAGATGTGCGGGGGTTTAGGGATTCAAATGAGGAAGAGGAGCACTTTTCCCCCTATGACACTTCCCGAGTCGGTTAGGGGCTGGCAGTCGACCTGTTTCTACTGCCAGGACATTGCGACCCCCGGTCAGTCGATTGGTCTTCCTCCCTTTAACCTAGATTGAGTCCAGAAACCTTCTTCACTGATTGTGACCGCATCGGAGAAAGTAGAGACGAACATGTTGGTCGAGAGGGTAGTTCAGTTGGTCCGTCAGGGTGTAACTGACATGGATTTATTGGAGGTGTTTCTCAGTCGACGCATCCAGCCGCTCCAAGCCCGTGACCACTCGATGTGGATGTACTCGGGCTCCAATGACACCGCTCGGGTCCACACAAAGGAGGTTCCCGATGAGACGGTGGCCCTGTGGCTGAAGAGCATTACTAGAAACAAACATAACCCCAGGAGGGCCAGGAGAGTCGACCCATTCGAAGCTAACAACCAGCCAGACAAGGTCCGATCCTTGTTACCAAGTGTACTTCATTCTGCCTTGCGACTCTCTCTGAATCCGACTGATGTTTAATTAACTTCTTGCCTTGCAAGTTTATACCGAGATGTATTCGATGCTGAACGGGGAACAAGCCCAGGAGCAAGTCCAGGAGGGAGCGGATAGCGTAGAAGAGAGCGCCGACTGGCAATCTCCTAACGATGAAGACGAGGAAGAGAGTGATGAGTCGGACGATGAAGAAGAGGAGGTCGACTCACCACCTCGCACAGAGCACCGATCCAAGCAGTTTCATGATCCAGCGGGCGGGCGTAACAAAGCTGTGGCTCGGAGCACGCAAGTGCATAAGAGTACTCAGACTTCGACTCCGGAGCTGTCAGAGAAGGTCGCCAAGCAGCCCAAGGTCGCCCCTTCAAAGTCTCGGAAGCCCTTGCCCAAAATCAAGATGGACGTTCCTGTTGCTTCTGCGTGAGTGTTCTGTCTTTCTGTGTTTTCCTACTGACTCATACTTCTGCATTGACCGAGTGGATTATGAACTTTTCAGTGCTACAACTTCCGGGACCTCCATGGATATTGACAAGGCTCAAGATGATGAAGAGACTGACGAGGAGGCTACTTCCAAAGCTGGTATGATCCTGTAATCTCGAACTTGTTTTGTCGACTGGATTGTCGGTCGATTGAGCACCTGTGGTTGCATTTTGTTGTAGCTCTGCGGGATGTCATTGAGCTTCCAGACGACGATGAAGAAGTGCCTCTGAAAAATATGGGAAGGAGGGGCAGGGCTTTGAGAAGGAGGACGGCCGTAGGCCAGGAGCCTCAGTCGACATCAATGCCGGAGACGATGGCCCAGCGATCCGGAGTTCTAGCTCGGGCCAATGTTTCTTTTGCCAATCTGATGTCTGACCGTCTCTCGGCGTCGATTGCTCAAGTCTTTGCTTCACCTGCATAGCTCCATGCTTCAGATCCTGTAATTGCTCCGACTGTACCGCCATCGTCGCTCTTTGCTGCACATCACACTCCAGATGACCCGGCGAGTGTCGCCAAGGAAGCCATACTCCAAGAAAACCTTATGATGGAACAGATGGAGGTGGTGCACGAGGCCAGCCAGGCTGCCTACAATGCCAGCTCCGCTCTGCATGTCAATGTCAAGGTCAGTTGATTTCTGACTGATCTCCCAATTTGATTTTTGCCTTGCTACGATGTGGTAGTTGGAACTGCTGCTTCATTGTTCGTAAGATGTCCCTAGATGAGCGTTTTAGAACCTTTATGTGCATCTATCATGAGTCTGCATTTTGCATCCAATCACCCACTGGGTGTTTTGACTTAGTGTTGAATAGTCCTTCTACTTGAGTCGACCAAGTTGAGTCGAGTGTATCTCTGAACCAGTGGGGGCACGCAAAGTGCACCCACTGGGTATAGTCCCCGAGACCGCCGTAAGATATTTGATGCGGCGGGGGTCTTTATCGAATGTCACTTCATTGTTTTTTCACTCGGTTGAATAGCTTGATCCGAGTGGAATCTAGACCAGTGGGGGCACGCAGAGTGCACCCACTGGGTGTAGTCCCCGAGACCGCGGTCGACTACTGGCAGTCGGCTGGGGTCTGAGAATCTCTCTTTTTTTACATACTCATGCTAGGCAAACCATGCTGAGTGGAAAATCGGACCAGTGGGGGCACACCAAGTGCACCCACTGGGTGTAGTCCCTGAGACTACTGTTGAATGTTTGATTCGGTGGTAGTCTTAGAACAATTTTCGCTGTGATTGACCTTTGTTTATGTCGACTGACACATCTTATTTGATGACCGCAAAAATCTCGTGATCTTAGATCTTGGAGCCCAATTTGCTAATTTGGAGAGGAAACAGATCAGTCTCAACCTCGACCTGGAGCTGGCCAATAATAATCTCCAGAAGGCCCATGAAGAAGCAACTACCATGGAAGGTAATAATTCATCGACTGTCCACCTTATGACTTTTTTCCTTTTAGTCTCTTGAACCGAGTGACTCCACTCGAACAGATGTGCATAGTGAAAACTGTCAACTCCAAGCTCGTCTAAAGAATGTTATTTCTTTAGAGAAAATGAAGCAGGCTCTGGAGAAGAAGGATCAAGACCTTGCCGCAGCACAAAAGGAGGTGCGAGAGAAAACAACACTTGCCGATAAGAAGCTGACCTCAGTCAACAAGTTGGAAGAGGAGAACTCCAAGCTGAAGACTGCTGTTAGTGAAGCCAACAAGGAGGTTGCGAGGCTGAAGAAAGACAAGGATACCTTGACTGACAAGGTTGTAAATCTCATAGCGAAGAAGGGTGAACTGGAGGCTTATCTGGGACGACTTGCTGAGAAACTGGTCCTGAAGCTTGAAGGTACTTCCTCTCGTCCGACTGATTTGCCGTTGTCGACTCATTATTTAACTGTCGACTCACCGCTTTTCCGGCTGTGCAGAACTCTATCAAGACTTTGAAGCAAAGACTAGGTGGATCGAGACCGGTCTTGACACCATAAACTCTCCTGTCAAAGATGACGTCATGATGAACGTGCTGCGATTGGAGTATCGTGTGGACAGAGCTGTAGATTATCTTGCTCGTCTGAAGGTGGCGATGTCGTGGATTGACACTAAACTATGGCCCCGAGCGGAATTCCAGAATGATCTCGAGTCTCTGATGACTCGACTGAACGAAATCCCTGGTCAAGTGCAAGAGTGGAAGAAGTCATATTCTCGCTGTGGCGCCGATGTCGCTCTGTCGTTGGTTCGAGTCCACTGCAAGGATGTCAGAGAAGACAAGCTGGCCGCTCTCAAGGTTGCCAACACCAAGAAGCTCAACTCCCAATCCTTCATGGACACCTTCATCGACGTCGCTACTCGTATCGCAGACAACATTGACCTTGACAGCTTCGTCGAGCCAGCAAGTCCTCCTCCAGCCGAGTGAACAAACATTATGCCCCACCTTTATTTGCCTCAGAATGCCGAGTGGTCTTGTAACCGTTGAATTCTTTCAGGCCCGATGCCTGAGTACTTCTGCCCGCTGTGGTTTTGAACTTTTGCGGGATTTATCTGAACTTGGTTTTCTTTGAATATGATGGCTTTGCCTTTATCGCTTTCGGATGTTTTTCGATTCCGAGTGGAACTTGACCCTTCCACTCTTTGTCGAGTGGCTCTGACGATGTGATCGATCCACACCTCGTTGTCCTTGCGGACCGGGATGGAGCATACATTGTACTTGTGATGCAACTCTGATGATGTGTTCAGTCGACACCTCGTCGTCCTTGCGGATCGGGATGGAGCATATGTTGTACTTCTGATGCAGCTTTGACGATGTGTTCAGTCGGTACCTCATCATCCTTGCGGACTGGTATGGAGCGTACGTTGTACTTGTGACGTAGCTCAGAGGATCTTTGTGACTTAGGCGAGTACAGGGTCGCGGCTAAGCCCCCTGAGTGGGGAGGGTTGCTCTCCACTTGGAATGTTTTTTTAATTTAGGCGAGTACGGGGTCGCAGCTAAGCCCCTGAGTGGGAGGATTGCTCTCCACTCAGAGCGTTTTTTAACTTAGGCGAGTATGGGGTCGCAGCTAAGCCACCGAGTGGGAGGATTGCTCTCCACTCGGAGTGTTTTTCAACTTAGGCGAGTATGGGGTCGCGGCTAAGCCCCCGAGTGGGAGGATTGCTCTCCACTCAGAGTGTTTTTTAACTTAGGCGAGTACGGGGTCACAGCTAAGCCCTCGAGTGGGAGGATTGCTCTCCACTCGGAGTGTTTTTTTAACTTAGGTGAAAGATCGTGGATGTCGCCTAGAGGGGGGGGGGTGAATAAGTGCTTTAAAATAATTATGGTTTAGGCTTGAACAAATGCGGAATAAACCTAGCAGTTAATTTGTCAAGCACAAAACCTACAACAACTAGGCTCACCTATGTGCACCAACAACTTAAGCCAAGCAAGATAAACAACTAAGTGATAGCAAGATATGTGACGAGAAACAATATGGCTATCTCAAAGTAAAGTGCATAAGTAAAGGGCTCGGGTAGGAGATAACCGAGGCATGCGGAGAGGATGATGTATCCTAAAGTTCAAACCCTTGCGGATGCTAATCTCCGTTTGGAGCAGTGTGGAGGCACAATGCTCCCCAAGAAGCCACTAGGGCCACCGTAATCTCCTCATGCCCTCGCACAATGCAAGATGCCGTAATTCCACTAAGGGACCCTTGAGGGCGGTCACTGAACCCGTACAAATGGCAACCCTTGGGGGCGGTCACCGAACCCGTACACTTTGTCAACCCTTGGGGGCGGTCACCGGTACCCGTCAAATTGCTCGGGGAGATCTCCACAACTTAATTGGAGGCCCCAATGCTTGCCCAGAGTTTTACACCACAATGATTGAGCTCCGAACAACACCAACCGTCTAGGGCACGAAGGCACCCAAGAGGAACAAGCTCTAGGGTGCCCAAACACCCAAGAGTAATAAGCTTCTCAAACTTCACTTCCACGTATCACGGTGGAGAACTCAAACCGATGCACCAAATGCAATGGAAAGAGCACACAGAGTGCCCAAGTCCTTCTCTCCCAAATCCCACCAAAGCAACTAATGCTAGGGAGGAAAATGAGAGGAAAAACGAAAGAAGAACACGAAGAACTCCAAGATCTAGATCTAAGGGGTTCCCCTCACTTAGAGGAGAAACTGATTGGTGTAAATGTGGATCTAGATCTCCTCTCTCTTTTCCCTCAAGAACTAGCAAGAATCATTGGAGGGACTGAGAGTTAGCAAGCTCGAAGAAGGTCAACAATGGGGGAAGAACACGAGCTAAAGAGATATAGTTCATTGCGGAAGAAGACCCCCTTTAATAGGAGGGGGAAATCCAACCGTTATGCTCACAACCCGCACAGAGCGGTACTACCACTCGACCTCACGGTACTACCGCAAGGGGTACGGTACTACCTCAAAGGGTAGCGGTACTACTGCTTGCGAGCGGTACTAAAAAAATACATCCGTGTCTACCACCGGTGGACTTGTGATGAGTTTTTGGTCCGGAGCGGTACTACCGCTGTAGTAGCCGCGGTAGTACCACTTTGGAGCAGTGGTACCTCTTTGGAGCGGTAGTAAAAAATTACATCTGCTCCTGTCCGCGGTAGTACCGCTGCAGCCTTTTCAGAACACCAAAACTGCCACAACTTCTGCAAACGGACTCCGAATTCGATGAAACCAAGTTTGTTGGAAAGCTAGCGACAAGAGCTAAAAAATATTGATAGAAATAACAATAAGAAGGAAATTGGAAAAGGCCCAAGAAAAAATGGTGAGAACCCTTCCTCCCTCGAATAAGACTAGTAAAACCTCCAACACCGAAAACACAATAGAAGAGGCATATGAAATCCGTTTTCGAAGTACTAGAGATTTTCACGGAGATAACCACAAACTATGAAACCTCAAAATACAAAACAAATAAGAATCAAGAATGATGATGCAAGGATGCAATGGTTTGAGCTCTCGATGAACGATAAGATCAAGCTACTCACTTGAGAGCCCCCCTTGATAGTACGGCTATCGATCCTATAACCCGGTCTCCAAACTATCACCATGAGACCGATAAAATATAAAACCTATCAAGGGCAAACCTTTGCCTTGCACGAAGTCCACTTGAGCTAGATCATGACGATCTTGACTCCCTCAAGTTGGACTACCTTTCCTGATTGCGTTCGCTCGATGAAGACTAGTTGATTGCTCCCCATACTCCACTATGGGTGAGACACGTTTTGGCACATCTTCACAAGTCCATTGATACCATAATGGACGGCAAGCTACAAGCATAATTTCTTCGTGATGCTCCACTTGAACTTGCACAACACAACCTTGATTTGATGTCATCCTCCATGGGTTGTATGTGATATTCCTCTTGACGCAAGCCCATGGAAGCAAACCTAACCCCACATAGAACTCTCACAAAGAACATGGGTTAGTACACAAAGCGCAATGGACATTGCTTACCAAACCGTGAAATCACTTGATCCCACTCGGTGTATCTTCTACGCTTTGTGTTATGGTCAACTTGAATCACTCTCTATACTTAGTCTTGATCAACCTTGACTCTTTCCAACTCTCTTCATTTGGATGATGTCTTGAAGGTAAACATGAATGATCACACAACCTTCTTCTTCAAGACATGCTTGCAATAAGCTCAATACTCACATGACCAATCTTTGGATAATTCCTTAATAGCACCTTGGTCAACTCATAAACCCCTTGAAACCAACACATGTACTTCAAGAAATGCCTATGGATAAATCCTTCAAATATAACTCAATGAAACCATTAGTCCATAGAGAATGTCATCAATTACCAAAACCACACATGGGGGCGCCGCATGTCCTTTCAATCTCCCCCATTTTGGTAATTGATGACAATCACTTTCAATAGAGTTTATATAAGGAATTATGCATCACCATGCAATGCAACAACCAATGATGCAGGAGAATGAGATGCAAATGCTAAGGAACAAAACCAATGCAAGGAGAAAACTCTGAAAACCTTCTCCAGAAAACTCTCTGAAACTTCTCCCCCATTGGCATCGATTGCCAAAATGGGCGAAAAGCTTAGACGGCCAATATAAAACGCGTTCCTCCATAAATTATGTATTTCTCAACAAGATAGTGGAATAACATACACATATCCAAAGGTAAATACTTGGAGGAATACAAACTATATTGAGGCACAAAGATTGCTAACAAATGATATGCCACAAGGACATAACAAAGAGAGACACAAGCAATCAAGCAATCAAAAGATACCAATTAAAGTAAGCAATCAAAGGATATCAATTGAACCAACTAGACCAAAGATCCTATGAGCCACGTGAATAAATGATATTATGATATGAGCGAAGGAGTGTTCTAAAGAAACTAGAGAAGCTCCCCATGATTTGTGCACACATAAGAATTTTTGTATTTGAATACAAAGTGCACAAAATAGGATCATAGCTCCCCCAAAACCAATAGAAACTTACAACAAGTGCAAGTGAGCATATATGAAACAAAGCCTAGAACTTGCAACAAACAAATGATAGAGTAATCATGTAAAAGAGGAAACTAAGAATAGGCTCAACCAAAATGATGTGTGTGAGTCATGGCAAAGCACTTGAGAAGACTAAAATAAGGATGATCATTAAGCATCAACATAGTCTTGGATAAATGAGATACACGGTGCATGGCATCTCCTCTCCACACACACCCAACTAGCAAATGGGTTCACAAGCTCACTAAAATGATAACAACAAAGCTTGCGACAACCCATGGTAAAGATAGAAGATGAAGGCCTCATCAAGACGAGGGATACCAATTACGATGGCAAAAGCCTCGTAAAGATAAGCATGAGAAAAATAATCTTCACCACACAAGAGTGCATCAAGATGCAACAATATAAGACACACACTCAAGGCAAAAGCTTTCACGAAGCCACCAAAGAAATAACATAAGGAAGACAAGGTGGACGTGAAAGAAAGGATATCATCTAGATATGCAACTTCTCTCAAGTGTATAAGATTCTAGGTAGACGAAATCATGATGATATATATCTACAAAGAAGGATGTACACCAAAAATAGTTACAACACGAAGGAACAAGATATCCAAAAGGAAGTCATCCATATACGATAAGATATTTGCTTGGAAGCATAGCACATGGCTAGATATGGTCTTATTGTATATAAATGAATTCCTGCCACACAACCATCAAAGACATCACAACTAGAAACATGATATAATCATTGAGATGCTTTGAGAAAGGAAACAAGTATCATAAGATGGAATGAATAGCATGACAAGATGCAACGTACACAAGGTTGAATGCAAGAAAATAATGCATGAAAAGATACTTGTTACCGAGATATCATTGGAAGGATGTAGAAGAAACCAATTGAAGATAGTAGATAGTAGTTCATTGAGCATCCTAGCTTGACTCCAATAAGCTCATGGTGACACCACCTTTCTTGTGAGTGAGCCGAGCATCCAATGTATCTCCAATTGTTCCTAGAACAACAACACAAACAAAATGGTACTGTTGACACCAGATTTTGGCACGGTCAAGAACTTATTTAAGATGGCCTGGAATGGAGAAGTGATCTACATGAAAGAGTTCCGTATTGTTGATATGAACATCTTTTAAGTTTGGGTCATCACCGCCAGATTTCATCTCGAAGGCCGAAACTATACTCAAAGTACTAAGATCTTATATTCAGAGTACAGTTTGGCCTATTAAGCCCCGAACACGACCTCAATTGGAAAAATTATCTACACGGATTGTCTTCGTCTCGTCGAACCGATTGATTTTGATCTAAAAATCGTCCAAATCCAAGTTCATATGCAAAAGTTAGAGCAATCGGAGTGCAGCCCTGTCACGAGGCAAGATGTGGCGCGCCCCACCAGACACATGTCTGATGGGTAGCGCGAGGGAATAGCCTGTTTTGTGCGACCGATTTGACCCTCAAGATGACCTTTGATCAAAAAAAGTTCAACATGAAAGTTGTTCGTATCGTCGAAACAGTCAAGATTTCTTTTGGGCTCGTTTCCATCCGAGATCGTTTACCACCACAAAAAAGATCCACAAAGTGCAGCCAGTTTAAACCGAATAGTTTTGGAAAGTTCAGACAAGACCAATCCGAATTTGACTAGAGTTTTGGATGTGAATCCAAGCCTTTTCCTTGCACGGGAATTCCCGCCGCCTCTTATATACCTAAGGGGTGACGGCCGATTGAACCACACACAATCGAACAATCAATCTACCACCTTTTATCTTTTTATCTTTTCTCCTTAACCCTAGTTCTTCTTCTTCCTCATTCTTCATTCGTTCTTCTTCTTGCAGGGCGGCGAACCTTGAGGCTCTAGGGGCGGTCAGGTCGACCTAGCGCAACCCATAGCTGCTGTGGATCCAGACAAGGTCCCTCCCGGGCGCGTGGGGTTTTGGGTCTTCAAAAGTGCTCCCGGATTGCTTGCGTACCGCGCTTCCGGACGGGTCTCCTTCGACGTGAGCTGCGGTGCATCACCCTCGGGGTTGGAGGTACACGGTGATGTGTTCTTGTGTGAACACACTTTTGTTGGGTTTCGTAGTAATTTCAAAAATTTTCCTACGCGCACACAGGATCATGTGATGCATAGCAACGAGAGGAGAGTGTTGTCTACGTACCCAACGCAGACCGACTGCGGAAGCGATGACACGACGTAGAGGAAGTAGTCGTACATCTTCACGATCCAACCGATCAAGCACCGAAACTACGGCACCTCCGAGTTCGAGCACACGTTCAGCTCGATGACGATCCCCGGACTCCGATCCAGCAAAGTGTCGGGGAAGAGTTTCGTCAGCACGACGGCGTGGTGACGATCTTGATGAACTACAGCAGCAGGGCTTCGCCTAAACTCCGCTACAGTATTATCGAGGAATATGGTGGCAGGGGGCACCGCACACGGCTAAGGAATCGATCACGTGGATCAACTTGTGTCAACTTATGTCTATGGGGTGCCCCCTGCCCCTGTATATAAAGGATGGAGGAGGAGGAGGCCGGCCAAGGCAAAGGTGCGGCCAGGATAGGGAGTCCTACTAGGACTCCAAGTCCTAGTAGGAGTCCACCAAGAGGGGAGGAAGGGAGAAGGAATAGGAGGAGAAGGAGAGGTGGCCGGCCCCCTTTTCCCTAAAGCCCATCAAGGCCCAATACTCTTCCCCGTATTCCCGTAACCCCCCGGTACTCCGGAAAATACCCGAATCACTCGGAACCTTTCCGAACTCCAAATATAGTCGTCCAATATATCGATCTTTACGTCTCGACCATTTCGAGACTCCTCGTCATGTCCCCGATCTCATCCGGGACTCCGAACTCCTTCGGTACATCAAAACTCATAAACTCATAATATAACTGTCATCGAAACCTTAAGCGTGCGGACCCTACGGGTTCGAGAACAATGTAGACATGACCAAGACACGTTTCCGGTCAATAACCAATAGCGGGACCTGGATGCCCATATTGGCTCCTACATATTCTACGAAGATCTTTATCGGTCAGACCGCATAACGACATACGTTGTTCCCTTTGTCATCGGTATGTTACTTGCCCGAGATTTGATCGTCGGTATCCAATACCTAGTTCAATCTCGTTACCGGCAAGTCTCTTTACTCGTTCCGTAATACATCATCTCACAACTAACATATTAGTTGCAGTGCTTGCAAGGCTTATGTGATGTGCATTACCGAGAGGGCCCAGAGATATCTCTCCGACAATCAGAGTGACAAATCCTAATCTCGAAATACGCCAACCCAACATCTACCTTTGGAGACACCTGTAATGCTCCTTTATAATCACCCAGTTACGTTGTGACGTTTGGTAGCACCCAAAGTGTTCCTCCGGCAAACGGGAGTTGCATAATCTCATAGTCATAGGAACATGTATAAGTCATGAAGAAAGCAATAGCAACATACTAAACGATCAGGTGCTAAGCTAATGGAATGGGTCATGTCAATCAGATCATTCAACTAATGATGTGACCTCGTTAATCAAATAACAACTCATTGTTCATGGTCAGGAAACATAACCATCTTTGATTAACGAGCTAGTCAAGTAGAGGCATACTAGTGACACTCTGTTTGTCTATGTATTCACACATGTATTATGTTTCCGGTTAATACAATTCTAGCATGAATAATAAACATTTATCATGATATAAGGAAATAAATAATAACTTTATTATTGCCTCTAGGGCATATTTCCTTCAGTCTCCCACTTGCACTAGAGTCAATAATCTAGTTCACATCGCCATGTGATTTAACAGCAATAGTTCACATCACCATGTGATTAACACCCATAGTTCACATCGCTATGTGACCAACACCCAAAGGGTTTACTAGATTAAGTAATCTAGTTCACATCGCTATGTGATTAACACCCAAGGAGTACTAAGGTGTGATCATGTTTTGCTTGTGAGAGAATCTTAGTCAACGGGTCTGCCACATTCAGATCCTCATGTATTTTGCAAATTTCTATGTCAACAATGCTCTGCATGGAGCTACTCTAGCTAATTGCTCCCACTTTCAATATGTATCTAGATCGAGACTTAGAGTCATCTAGATTAGTGTCAAACTTGCATCGGCGTAACCCTTTACGACGAACCTTTTTCCATAATCGAGAAACATATCCTTATTCCACTAAGGACAATTTTGACCGCTCTCCAGTGATCTACTCCTAGATCACTATTGTACTCCCTTGCCAAACTCAGTGGTATGGCATACAATAGATCTGGTATACAGCATGGCATACTTTATAGAACCTATGACTGAGGCATAGGGAATGACTTTCATTCTCTTTCTATTTTCTGCCGTGGTCGGGCTTTGAGTCTTACTCAACTTAACACCTTGCAACACAGGCAAGAACTCCTTCTTTGACTGTTCCATTTTGAACTATTTCAAAAATTTATCAAGGTATGTATTCATTGAAAAAATCTTATCAAGCGTCTTCATCTATCTATATAGATCTTGATGCTCAATGTGTAAGCAGCTTCACCAAGGTCTTTCTTTGAAAAACTTTTATTCAAGTATCCTTTCATGCTTTGCAGAATAATTCTACATTATTTCCGATCAATAATATGTCATTCACATATACTTATCAGAAATGTTGTAGTGCTCCCACTCACTTTCTTGTAAATACAGGCTTCACTGTAAGTCTGTACAATAACTATATGCTTTGATCAACTTATCAAAGCGTATATTCCAACTCCGAGATTCTTGCACCAGTCCATAAATGGATCGCTGGAGCTTGCACACTTTGTTAGCTCCCTTTGGATCGACAAAACCTTCCGGTTGCATCATATACAACTCTTCTTCCAGAAATCCATTCAGGAATGCAGTTTTGACATCCATCTGCCAAATTTCATAATCATAAAATGCGGCAATTGCTAACATGATTCGGACAGACTTTTAAGCATCGATACGAGTAAGAAAATCTCATCGTATTCAACACCTTGAACTTTGTCAAAAACCTTTTTCGACAAGTCTAGCTTTGTAGACAGTAACATTACCATCAGCGTCAGTCTTCTTCTTAAAAATCCATTTATTCTCAATTGCTTGCCGATCATCGGGCAAGTCAACCAAAGTCCATACTTTGTTCTCATACATGGATCCCATCTCAGATTTCATGGCTTCAAGCCACTTTACGGAATCTGGGCTCACCATCGCTTCTTCATAGTTCGTAGGTTCATCATGATCTAGTAGCATGACCTCCAGAACAGGATTACCGTACCACTCTGGTGCGGATCTTACTCTGGTTGATCTACGCGGTTTGGTAGTAACTTGATCTGAAGTTTGATGATCATCATCATTAACTTCCTCACTTATTGGTGTAGGAATCACTGGAACTGATTTCTGTGATGAACTACTTTCCAATAAGGGAGAAGGTATAATTACCTCATCAAGTTCTACTCTCCTCCCACTCACTTCTTTCGAGAGAAACTCCTTCTCTGGAAAGGATCCATTTTAGCAACGAATGTCTTGCCTTCGGATCTGTGATAGAAGGTGTACCCAACAATTTCCTTTGGGTATGAAGACGCACTTCTCCGATTTGGGTTCGAGCTTATCAGGATGAAACCTTTTTCACATAAGCATCGCAGCCCCAAACTTTAAGAAACAACAGGTTAGGTTTACTGCTAAACCATAGTTCATACAGTGTCGTCTCAACGGATTTAGATGGTGCCCTATTTTAAAACGTGAATGCAGTTGTCTCTAATGCATAACCCCAAAACGATAGTGGTAAAGAGATATCATAGATCGCACCATATTAAATAAAGTGCGGTTACGACGTTCGGACATACCATAACGATGTGGTGTTCCAGGTGGCGTGAGCTGTGAAACTATTCCACATTGTTTTAATTGAAGACCAAACTCGTAACTCGAATATTTGTCTCCGCGATCAGATCGCAGAAACTTTATTTTCTTGTTACGATGATTTTTCCACTTCACTCTGAAATTCTTTGAACCTTTCAACTATTTCAGACTTATGTTTCATCAAGTAGATATACCCATATCTGCTCAAATCATCTTGTGAAGGTCAGAAAACAACGATGCTTGCCACGAGCAACAGCACTCATTGGATCGCATACATCGGTATGTATTATTTCCAACAAGTCAGTAACTCGTTCCATTGTTCCGAAGAACGGAGTTTTAGTCATCTTGCCCAAAAGGCACGGTTCGCAAGCATCAAATGATTCATAACCAAGTGATTCCGAAAATCCATCTTTATGGAGTCTCTTCATGCGCTTTACACCGATATGACCCAAACGGCAGTGCCACAAATAAGTTGCACTATCATTATTAACTTTGCATCTTTTGGCATCAATATTATGAATATGTGTATCACTACGATCGAGATCCAATGAACCATTTTCATTGGGTGTGTAACCATATAAGGTTTTATTCATGTAAATAGAACAACAGTTTATTCTCTTACTTAAATGAATAACCGTATTGCAATAAACATGATCAAATCATATTCATGCTCAACGCAAACACCAAATAACATTTATTTAGGTTCAACACTAATCCCGAAAGAATAGGGAGTGTGCGATGATGATCATATCAATCTTGAAACTACTTTCAACACACATCATCACTTCACCCTTAACTAGTTTCTGTTTATTCTGCAACTCTCGTTTCGAGTTACTACTCTTAGCAACTGAACCAGTACCAAATACCGAGGGGTTGCTATAAACACTAGTAAAGCACACATCAAACACCTGTATATCAAATATACCCTTTTTCACTTTGCCATCCTTCTTATCCACCAAATATTTAGGGTAGTTCCGCTTCCAGTGACCATTTCCTTTGCAGTGTAAGCACTCAGTTTCAGGCTTTGGTTCAGCTTTGGGCTTCTTCGTGGGAGTGACAACTTGCTTGTCAATCTACTTGAAGTTCCCCTTTCTTTCCCTTTGCCCTTTTCTTGAAACTAGTGATCTTGTCAACCATCAACACTTGATGCTCTTTCTTGATTTCTACCTTCGTTGATTTCAACATCACGAAGAGCTCGGGAATCATTTTCATCATCCCTTGCATACTATAGTTCATCACGAAGTTCTACTAACTTGGTGATGGTGACTAGAGAATTCTGTCAATCACTATCTTATCTGGAAGATTAACTCCCACTTGATTCAAGCGATTGAAGTACCCAGACAATCTGAGCACATGCTCACTAGTTGAGCAATTCTCCTCCATCTTTTAGCTATAGAACTTGTTGGAGACTTCATATCTCTCAACTCGGGTATTTGCTTGAAATATTAACTTCAATTCCTGGAACATCTCATATGGTCCATGACGTTCAAAACGTCTTTGAAGTCCCGATTCTAAGCCGTTAAGCATGGTGCACTAAACTATCAAGTAGTCATCATATTGAGCTAGCCAGACGTTCATAACTTATGCATCTGCTCCTGCAATAGGTCTGTCACCTAGCGGTGCATTAAGGACATAATTCTTCTGTACAGCAATGAGGATTTAACCTCAGATCACAGATCAAATCCGCAACATTGCTACTAACATTTTTCAACACAATTTTCTCTAGGAACATATCAAAATAAACACAGGGAAGCAACAACGCGAGCTATTGATCTACAACATGATTTGCAAAATATTACCAGGACTAAGTACATGATAAATTTAAGTTCAATTTAATCATATTACTTAAGAACTCCCACTTAGATAGACATCCCTCTAATCCTCTAAGTGATCACGTGATCCAAATCAACTAAACCATGTCCGATCATCACGTGAGATGGAGTAGTTTCATCGGTGAACATCATTATGTTGATCATATCTACTATATGATTCACGCTTGACCTTTCGGTCTCCGTGTTCCGAGGCCATATCTGCATATGCTAGGCTCGTCAAGTTTAACCTGAGTATTCTGCGTGTGCAAAAACTGGCTTGCACCCGTTGTAGATGGACGTAGAGCTTATCACACCCGATCATCACGTGGTGTCTGGGCACGACGAACTTTGGCAACGGTGCATACTCAGGGAGAACACTTCTTGATAATTTAGTGAGAGATCATCTTATAATGCTACCGTCAATCAAAGCAAGATAAGATGCATAAAAAGATAAACATCACATGCAATCAATATAAGTGATATGATATGGCCATCATCATCTCGTGCTTGTGATCTCCATCTCCGAAGCACCGTCATGATCACCATCGTCACCGGCGCGACACCTTGATCTCCATCGTAGCATCGTTGTCGTCTCGCCAATCTTATGCTTCCACGACTATCACTACCGTTTAGTAATAAAGTTAAGCATTACATCGCGATTGCATTGCATACAATAAAGCGACAACCATATGGCTCCTGCCAGTTGCCGATAACTTGGTTACAAAACATGATCATCTCATACAATAAAATTCAGCATCATGCCTTGACCATATCACATCACAACATGCCCTGCAAAAACAAGTTAGACGTCCTCTACTTTGTTGTTGCATTTTTTACGTGGCTGCTACGGGCTTAAGTAAGAACCAATCTCACCTACGCATCAAAACCACAACGATAGTTTGTCAAATAGACTCCGTTTTAACCTTCGCAAGGACCGGGCGTAGCCATACTTGGTTCAACTAAAGTTGGAGAGACAGTCGCCCGCAAGCCATCTCTGTGCAAAGCACGTCGAGGGAACCGGTCTCGCGTAAGCGTACGCGTAAGGTTGGTCTGGGTCGTCTCGTCCAACAATACCGCCGAACCAAAATATGACATGCTGGTAGGCAGTATGACTTGTATCGTCCACAACTCACTTGTGTTCTACTCGTGCATATAACATCAACATAAATAACCTAGGCTCAGATGCCACTGTTGGGTTTCGTAGTAATTTCAAAAATTTTCCTACGCGCACACAGGATCATGTGATGCATAGCAACGAGAGGAGAGTGTTGTCTACGTACCCAACGCAGACCGACTGCGGAAGCGATGACACGACGTAGAGGAAGTAGTCGTACGTCTTCACGATCCAACCGATCAAGCACCGAAACTACGGCACCTCCGAGTTCGAGCACACGTTCAGCTCGATGACGATCCCCGGACTCCGATCCAGCAAAGTGTCGGGGAAGAGTTTCGTCAGCACGACGGCGTGGTGACGATCTTGATGAACTACAGCAGCAGGGCTTCGCCTAAACTCCGCTACAGTATTATCGAGGAATATGGTGGCAGGGGGCACCGCACACGGCTAAGGAATCGATCACGTGGATCAACTTGTGTCAACTTATGTCTATGGGGTGCCCCTGCCCCTGTATATAAAGGATGGAGGAGGAGGAGGCCGGCCAAGGCAAAGGTGCGGCCAGGATAGGGAGTCCTACTAGGACTCCAAGTCCTAGTAGGAGTCCACCAAGAGGGAAGGAAGGGAGAAGGAATAGGAGGAGAAGGAGAGGTGGCCGGCCCCCTTTTCCCTAAAGCCCATCAAGGCCCAATACTCTTCCCCGTATTCCCGTAACCCCCCGGTACTCCGGAAAATACCCGAATCACTCGGAACCTTTTCGAACTCCGAATATAGTCGTCCAATATATCGATCTTTACGTCTCGACCATTTCGAGACTCCTCGTCATGTCCCCGATCTCATCCGGGACTCCGAACTCCTTCGGTACATCAAAACTCATAAACTCATAATATAACTGTCATCGAAACCTTAAGCGTGCGGACCCTACGGGTTCGAGAACAATGTAGACATGACCAAGACACGTTTCCGGTCAATAACCAATAGCGGGACCTGGATGCCCATATTGGCTCCTACATATTCTACGAAGATCTTTATCGGTCAGACCGCATAACGACATACGTTGTTCCCTTTGTCATCGGTATGTTACTTGCCCGAGATTTGATCGTCGGTATCCAATACCTAGTTCAATCTCGTTACCGGCAAGTCTCTTTACTCGTTCCGTAATACATCATCTCACAACTAACATATTAGTTGCAGTGCTTGCAAGGCTTATGTGTTGTGCATTACCGAGAGGGCCCAGAGATACCTCTCCGACAATCGGAGTGACAAATCCTAATCTCGAAATACGCCAACCCAACATCTACCTTTGGAGACACCTGTAATGCTCCTTTATAATCACCCAGTTACGTTGTGACGTTTGGTAGCACCCAAAGTGTTCCTCCGGCAAACGGGAGTTGCATAATCTCATAGTCATAGGAACATGTATAAGTCATGAAGAAAGCAATAGCAACATACTAAACGATCAGGTGCTAAGCTAATGGAATGGGTCATGTCAATCAGATCATTCAACTAATGATGTGACCTCGTTAATCAAATAACAACTCATTGTTCATGGTCAGGAAACATAACCATCTTTGATTAACGAGCTAGTCAAGTAGAGGCATACTAGTGACACTCTGTTTGTCTATGTATTCACACATGTATTATGTTTCCGGTTAATACAATTCTAGCATGAATAATAAACATTTATCATGATATAAGGAAATAAATAATAACTTTATTATTGCCTCTAGGGCATATTTCCTTCAACTTTTTGGCGAGTCCGCTGGGGACGAAGCTTTGAACGATCTCCGGCTTGTTCTTGCTACGAAGAGATCGTCATCTAGGGTTTGCGATCTACAAAGGTAATATGAATACTTGATTCACTTATGTAGATGTAAATAATGCATATGTTGTTGCTAGATCGTCTAATGAACATAATATATCGGCTAGCCCTAGTTTTATCAATCATGCATTTAATTATGTGCAACAGCCAATTCAGAATAATCTTCATGCTTCAACTTTATATAATTTTAGCAACATGCAACATATGTATCCCAACTCCCATGCATCGGCAACCCCACAAATCTATATGCCGATGAACAACATGATGAGTTCGGTTAATCAAGTTGAAACACCCCATGTAGGAACTTTCAATGGCATGCAACATAGTGTTTCATCTTTTTATTCATCGGTAACTAATTTGCAACATGTTAATCCAAACATGCCGGTGGATAGGGGAATTGGCCATGCTACTACTAGTTATTCGGCCAATTACCCTCAAACATTGTATGCTACACCTCATGCTACTAGTTTTTTGGCACCATACGTAACTGTTGATGTCCATAATTCGGCTCCGCACCTTAATGGTCATGGCCGAATAAGTGAAACTTCTACAGGAGTACAAATGCCTTCACCTACTACCGTGGCATATCATGTTCCCCCTACACAATTATGAAATTTTGGCAGCATCTCATTGCCGAAAGAGTCTAAAAACATCGGGGGGCAACCATATCCAGACTGGTTAATTGAGAACAAGCTTACATTTTATTGGGATTTGTGCAACTCCATTCAACAGGAACTAATAGAAGGCGGGAAGCCTCATGATTTTGCTGCTGTAAAAGCTAGAGTTGTGCAAATGATGCATTCGTCTAGTGTTGTACCATCTAGTGTACCCCCTAAACAATTGCAAAGTTTCGGCACCTCATTTCCGGAAGAGTCTCAAAGTATTGGGAGGCAATCTCATGAGGAGTGGATGGAAATTGAGATGAAAAATTTAAAGCTCGCCAAGCTGAGATGTGGGCTAAAATTAGACAAGAGCGAAAGGCCTTGGAAATTCAAAAAGATAAAAGTATTGATTCAGGTAAGAAAGAAAATGCGGTTATTGAAAAAGCCTAATCAAATATTATATCTGCCGAATCTATTGAAGAAAAAGAGGATGCCAAGGCGTTGGGGAGCCAACTGAAAGCGGAACAAAGTATCATTCAAATTACACCAATCTCATGCTCTCCCAACATATTCAAAGAGGTATGTCTAGCAAGTGATTTACCTATTTTTAGATTTGGTCGCAACTTTATTGTTGATACATCTATTAGAAAAGATCTTATAAGTAATTTTGAAAAACCAATGATGAAGGAAAATTTACTTGTTAGCAATAAAATTGTTACAAAGCATATCAATCAATATATTGTACCATTTAAAGAGACCGATAGTGACTTATTACTGCAACCAAAGCTTTTCCCATTGTTTTATTTAAAGTTCATATCTAATTGGGTATCTTTGCTTGCTTCATACTTGGCTTATGCATGGGCTCAATTGAGACATGTATATTCTAACTACTTTGATTTCAGAAATTTAAAGCCAATGTTGTACTCTGTTGAGAAAACCAATGATAGTATAATTTCCTTGTCAAAGTCATCGGAGATAGAGTGCAAAACACAATGCATAGCCGAATGGGGTAATGCAAAATCTGAACTATTCGTTAGCTTAACTCCAAAACCGTTCTCACACCAAGATCGGCTAGAGAATAAAAAGTTTACCTTCAATTCAAGCATGTGTGATCAAATACTTGATTTGTTGCTGAAAAATAATTACATTAGAGTTGTTGATCATCATGTGAAGACATCAATCCAAGGATGAATGTATTGCAAGTTGCATGATTCATCCAAGCATAATTTTGAGGATTGCAACATGTTTCGTCAAATAGTTAAATCGGCCATTGATAAAGGATGATTAAAATTTGTTGAAACGCCAAGGGATGACCAGTCTATTCCGATTGGTCCTAATGGAAAAATGATTTTGAATCGGCTGCTTCAAGACGATTCCTTTAAAGATGAGAAGGTAAAAACTGCAAGTGATGGGATCAAGTTTTCAAGTAAAGAAGTTGTTCAAGAGCATAGTGAAAATATTCTTGAAGGCATGAGTTCTATCGAAGATACAATGAAGACGACAAGGACTGGGGGACAACAAAGCAATCCAAAGAACGATGCAATCAAAACCAAAGGAGATAAAGGCCGCAATAAGCACAAACACAAGAAATCCAAGGTCACTTTTGTACAGTTATTAGATAAATGTCAAAATTAAAGTGAAGAGAATGGTGCTTATCGGTCGAGTAATGCAAAAGCATCAAGATCACCCCCCTAGGCGCAAATCCAAGGATCGGTATTGGCAAGAAGACAATTTTAATGCAACGTGTTTATATCCTTATTTTGGATCGCCAATGCCAATGCCTTGGATGCCTCCATATGCTCATGTAGATCGATATTCATCATGGGACAGGTATGATACAATGGCACATTATCCATCATATTCTAGACCATCTCACCATTATTATGCAGCTCCAAGAAGATCAACGTTCAGTAAGCAGTCATATGTTCAACACCGTTTCAATAAGAAAGAATCGGTCCGGAGCTCAAGAAAGAATAAAGAGGTGATCAAACAAGTATATCAAGTTAAAAAGATGGTCGCAAAAGTGCCAATTCAGATTTGATCTTAAAGGATAAAGAGCCAATTAAAGTGTTAACATTGGCTACTAAAGGCAATGAGATGAAGCAATCAATTGTCGAGAATCAAAGTGTCAAATATGAAGAAAAGAAGGTGAAAGTGCACAAGGTAAAACAAGAATTGTCATTGCTTCAAACAAAATCGCAGCCGAGGTGCATACTCGGCTTATCATATTGGCAAAAGAAGAAATTACAAAAACTTAGTGCACAAGAACTTGAAGATAGGAACATGGCATGGGTTCCCAAAGGAAGTGCTCAAAATAAGAATTATGTGCAAGCTTCTATTACAAGAAGTGCGGCAAAGGTGAAGAATGAAAAGAGTGAAAACTATGAAGGACCAAGCCGAAGATTTCAACATCTTCGGTCTACACATTATCCATATTCTTCAATTATGCCATTAACGCTTATGCCATGGAATTCATCGTCATGTATGATTGGTAACCCTTAATGGGCTTATTTTAATCCATGGATGCAATATAATTTCTTACATCATGAAAGGGTATTACCAAGTCACTATACATTTGGTTAGCTACAAGTTTGTTGCTGATCCAAAGGGCCGAAATACTTGATTCAACATTTCGTTTGTTTGTTTCGGCTATATGTGCTTTGAACGAAGTTTACATGGTAATGGCCGATATTTACCTATAGTCCTAAGAGTATGTCAATGCATGGCCGGTGTAGTATTCTAACATCATCCTTAGTTCGATTGGAGAGCGAGACAAGTACTATGGAGATTATGTTTTGATAGTTGAATTCATAACAATGGCCACGGTGTTGGTGTTGTTTATATATCTCCATATAGTGCTATTCTGTGAAGCCTCATGCCTCTTAAAATATTTATTGCACAATAATCAAAGCCGAATATGCAATGTTATTCAGTTTGGAACTTTTGACATATGTGCTAAACATATTGAGGCTTTTGGTGATTCGTTATGAGTAGTGCAACAAATATCCAAGTGTTATCAATGTTTTAACGAATCACTTATAGTTTTTCTTGGGGTATGTCTAGATGCAAAATTTACCTTGGGTTGCTTTAAAATTGATCATATATCTAGGCATGAAAATTGGAGAGGGTTGACATAGCAAACATACGGCTACCATGTTGGTTATGGTGTATGGCACGTCTATCAATAGCCAATGCTTATTCTTGGCAACATAGGTAAGGTCGAATTGAAGCTCACCACATCGGACACTAATGAAGCTTTTATGCAGGAAAAGTAAGGATTCGAGAAAGTTCATTGTTGATTATCTACAAGATCCTAGCAGAAGGGTGGACACTATGGTTGATGGATGGTCTTGACATGCATACCTATGGAACTTTATAGTCGGATTAATGAACTTGGGAAAGTTTCACCCAAGCTTGCATCAAAATATTCACACAAGCAATGGCCGATATAAACTTATCGTCCTAAGAATATGAAAAATGGCCGATGGAGTGTTGACATCGTCCTTAGAGCAATCTATGTGCAAGTTATTTTTCAGCAACAAGCTTTGCCGAAAACAGGGGGCATGTGTTGACACCAGATTTTGGCACGGTCAAGAACTTATTTAAGATGGCCTCAAATGGAGAAGTGATCTACATGAAAGAGTTCTGTATTGTTGATATGAACATTCTTGAAGTTTGGGTCATTGCCGTCCGATTTCATCTCGAAGGCCGAAACTATACTCAAAGTACTGAGATCTTATATTCAGAGTACAGTTTGGCCGACTAAGCCCCCAATACGACCTCAAATGGAGAAATGATCTACACAGATAGTCTTCGTCTCGTCAAAACGATCGATTTTTATATAAAAATCATCCAAATCTGAGTTCGTATGCAAAAGTTAGAGCAATCGGAGTGCATCCCTGTCATGAGGCGAGATGTGGCGCGCCCCACCAGACACATGTGTGATGGGTAGCGCGAGGGAATAGCCTGTTTTGCACGATCGATTTGACCCTCAATATGACCTATGATCAAAAAACGTTCAACATGAAAGTTGTTCATCTCGTCGAAACAATCAAGATTACTTTTGGGCTTGTTTCCATCTGAGATCGTTTACCACCACAAACAAGACCCGCAAGGTGCAGCCAGTTTAAATCGAACAGTTTTGAAAAGTTCGGACAAAACCAATCCGAATTTGACTAGAGTTTTGGACATAAATCCAAGCCTTTTCCTTGCACGGGAAGTCCAGCTGCCTCTTATATACCTAAGGGGTGACGGCCGATTGAACAACACACAATCGATCTCTCTCTGGTGGGAGCCTGGCAGCGGGGAAAACGGCACCTGCAGGGGTCCAGGTCTCCATGATGAACAACCACGACTTTGATCTTAACGAGCTGCCGCCTGAGCATGAGCAGCTCGTTCAGGAGCAGCCACTGTTGAAAATAGCGAGCCTCTAGAGGATGACGCTGATACATCATTTGATTTGTTTCGGGATGCAGAAGAACAGCCTGATGAGTACAATTATGATTATGATGACTATGTTGATGAATCCATGTGGGGAGATGAGGAATCAACCTACCACTTTTTATCTTTTTATCTTTTTATCTTTTCTCCTTAACCCTAGTTCTTCTTCTTCCTCATTCTTCATTCGTTCTTCTTCTTGTAGGGAGGAAAACCTCGAGGCTCTAGGGGCAATCTGGTCGACCTAGGGCAGCCCATAGCCGCCGTGCGTCCAGAAAGGGTCCCTCCCGGGCGTGTGGGGTTTCGGGTCTTCAAAAGCGCCCGCCGGATTGCTTGCGTACCGCGCTTCTGGACGGGTCTCCTTCGACGTGAGATGCGGTGCATCACCCTCGGCATTGGAGGTACACGGTGACGTGTTCGTGTGCGAACAAGTACCCAACCTAATTGGGACCAAAGAGTTAGAGAACCAACAATAGATAGGACAAACTCCACATAAATATCTGCATATAGACATGAAAATGAATTTCATGCACATCTCATCCAATTTGAGACTTGGTGGAGTTTCCCCTATATATTGGGTCAAAGAAAGAAAGCATGCCAAAGAGACTACATGAAGTTAATATACATGCTCAATACTTTCAAGAACTGAAACCAATTGACAAAGAAATACCAAGTGAAGAAAAGATACCAAATGAATAAATCAACACTTGGAGGATATCCATAACAGATACATCGAGGAATGAGATATCCATTGATACACACTAAATAAAAGATATCAAACTCCCAAAAGAGAGGATGGTTCCAAACAAATCAAGCTCTCTACAAAGTTTCATGATGGCACAAAGTACCAAAAAGAAAACGGCTTGCCTTCCACCAACACACACTTGATAAGGATCGCAAGATGAGTGTTTTATAGAAAATAGGGTAGCTCCCCCAAGACTAGTGCATTATAGAGAATTTGCATTCAAATACAAAATGCACAAGGTGGGATCACCACTTTCACTATATCTAGAAAACACTAGACAAGATCAAGAAATTAACAGGATCCACAAGTGGTATGGAAGACAAAGGGAGTTGATACATTCCTTGGTAAGACAAAAGGAAAATAAAAGAAAAAGCCAATGTAAAGAAGATCAATAAATTCTACCACACAAGTGAGTACCAATTGTCAAAATACAAGAAGTAAATGGAAATAATTCCCGGTGGTAGAAAGCAAGGATATGCAACATCATCTTCACAACAAACACAAGCAAATTGCAACTTGTAGAGCTAACATGTCACCTAGGAACAAGATAATTAATAATATTAACTCTATGTGACAATATCTCAAATGTACACATTTTATAGGCTTGTAATATGCACATAGCATATCACTCCCCATAATGTGATACCAAAGAAAACTTAACAAGAGGAAATAAGAGGATCCAACGAGAGATAATCAATGGACTTTTTAGAATTTGAATTTCTCATGAGAGATATACCACCTAGCAACTAGATAATTTTGTAATATCAATACTAGATGGTATTCCTCATGTACACACATTTATAGGATTGTGAGGTGCACAAAGCACATCACTCCCCCAAAATGGGAGATTCCATTAATCTCTCACACAAGCCAATTAGGATACAAACAAGAAGCATAAAGGCTCAACGCACGACACACACGTACATGATGTGCAAACCAACACACGCATACTTGATTGCTCAAGATAAGGAAGTTGGAAGCACAACGTATACAAACACATGCAAGGAACAAAACCAAACATGCAAGGGGGCAAGTAACTTTCAATGTAAACAATTTAAGTACAAGTTACCGCAAGGAGGCACATTGGATATAAGATAGAAACTTGATAATCCAATCGACTTGGCTTGAGACAATAAGAATGATGAAGTCCTCTTAATTCTTCATAATATAGTCAAGTTTCCAATGCCCTCCAACAACACCTATTGAACAAGTTTGAGCTTGGTGGTCCCCAACCAAGTTGGGTCCTAAGAGGTTAGTCACAATAGGCTTGGCTACCCAAATGGTTCTTTTCTTGACACCACTTTGAGTACCAACAAACTTGGCAAACACATTGCCAACCTTATCCTTCCCCGCAATAACATGCACTGTACTCTCTGACATGGCGCTCTCACCCACCCACCCGCCCTCCGGTGACTCTCTCCGGTAATCTCCCCGTTCCTCCGGCAACTTTTGGATCTTTTCCGCGCATTGGATTTGGATTTCCCTCCTCTCTCTTTGGACCCAATTCTCTTTGGGTTCGGATGGTGGTGCAACCCTGGATCTGGATTTTTCTCGTGGTGTGGCTTTTGCCGATGAGGTTTTTAGATCTTCTGGTCTTTCAATCCATCCTTTGGAGGGATCCCGTCGTTTTGTTCTGGTAGTCTCTTTCAGTCGGCATGATTTCCGGCTAGATGAAGATTCTGTGGCTGCGGCGCTCGAGGCAGCTCTAGGGGGTTCAGCAATTGATCTATTGGTGACATATATCAAAGACAAGGTTTTCTCGTTTTTGGTGTCCTGCAAGGAGGTTGGTTTTCATATTGTTGATTCACGTTCTTACGCTTGCCCTCAGTTTAAATGTTATTTTCATCTCTGGGGCAATGGTGGGCCAAATTGGTGGCGTGAGTTTTGATCTGGAAAAAGGAGTGTGATGCTGAATGGATTCTTGTTAGTCCTTCTAAGCGGCGTGCTACTCTTGGCTTGTTGGCTATGCATAAGCCCCCTGTCAAGTCTGCGATCAGATCTGCTAATTCTACTCGTAGAAGGCTTTCTTTCGCCACATTTCATAATTATGATGTGTGCAAGGGGTATCGCTATCCGGCTACTCAGAACTATCTTGAGTTGGCTTCTCTGTCTGGTTATGATCTTCCCCCAAAGGAATGCGTTGTCATTCACCCCCCACCACCGGTGGAGTTGCAGTGGACGGTTGCCTCGCCGTCGATCACCTTTGGTACGATCGTTCCTATCTGATCGCTTTCCCCGGAACCCCTAGCTCCATCTCCAGCGTGTTCTTCGGGCGGGTTTGATAATGTTTCGAATGATGCCATGTTGGGCCCCTCCGCCATGTTGGGCTCTTCGGACTCGGTGGTCACTAGTCCTTCGCCCACCTGTCTTCCCAGGCCAAGTTTTTCTCCGTTATGTGCCATCCCAGTTACTATGGAGCCCACTCCTTCTCTAGTTGGGCCTATTAGCCCCACAACGTTGGTGATCCCGTCTACGCAAGAGGCTCAGGATGCTTTTGAGGCCATGGTCAATGACATGGTGGACCAAGTGCTTACGTGTTCTCGTTGCTCTTTGGGGGGACACCTGTCTGTCAGCTGCCCCTCCACCGTTGGATGTTTGGCATGCGGGGATCCAGCTCATTCAAGAAAAGACTGCGAGTATATTGCGATTGAAAAAGGTTTATGTTGGAAACGGAAGTGTCCCGCTATCTTGGATAGGCCGGTCTCTCCTTGCATAGGGAAGCGCGTGCTGCCGCCATCTCTGCAGGCTTGCCCTATCACATCACCATTAACCTGCCCGCAGTCTTGCGCTCCGCGCACCCCATCTTCTCTGCCTCCTCCAACGCCCCCGCCTCCTTCATCGCCTCTGCCCATGGCTAACTTCGCCCTGGATCCGCAGCGTTATGTGCCGGTGGGTCATCACATCATTGACGGAGGTGTTCATCGCCTTCCTCGTACCTTCGTCTCGCCTCCATCGCCCATTGTTCGTTCGCACGAGAGCTTCATGATTGCGGAGGTTATGCCGGCGCCACTATTGCTTCAGATGGGTCAGGTGCGTGAGCAGGTGGTTGAGCTTATCAATCACATGGGTTTTCATGTCCGTTCTGCTCAACCTTGGATTTCTGGAGTGGGTCTGTTTGAGGTCAGAGATGCTGCCGAACGTTTTGCGTTGATTCAACTACCTCCTCAAGATCTTGGTCAGGATAGATTTGTTCGCTTTATGAAACATGATCATGGAGAGGGTTTTTGGGGGGTTCAAGGTTTTCATGAAGGATGTTTGATGTTCTTAGGTGTGCCCCTGGATCTACGTAATACTGAGAATCTGAGGGCTGCTGTTAATACCTTTGGACAGTTCCATCATTGGGTTAGTGATGATCCATATCTAGTCCGATTTATTGTGTTTGCCTCCTTCCCTGAGGATATCCTGGTTCCTAGGGACGTGGTGTTGTCTGATTATGCCGCCTGGGGTGGTGCTAAGGTTTCTTGGACAGCGCCGTGTTATATTCTAGGAGCCAATTTTGCTGAACAAATGCCACAAGATGAGGATCCCATGCCTATTGATGGCAATCCTCACCCCCTGCCTGGCCACTTAATCCATGAAGATAATCTCTTTGCTCTTCCGCCTTATCCTGCTCTTGGGTGGAACGACGTGCCGCCTCCCCCACCTCCCATGGATGATAATCAGGGTGATGGTTGGGGTTGGCACGCCAATGAGCAAGATGCCCAGGAGGTTCCAGTGCAAGTTGAGCTCGCTCCTGATCAGGAGTCTATGGTCATTAACCAGCAGGATTTCCCGGGCTCTGTCAGCCAGTCTGTAAGTCAAGTTCAGGAGGATCCTATTTTACATGATGTGGAGATTGTGCACGACCCAGCGGTGATTGTGCAAGTTCCTGTTGATATTGGAAATGTTGTTTTGGATGACTAGCTTCAAGTTGCACCAGTGGAGCCAGTTCTCGCTGGGGGTGATCTTCAGATTGGTATTCAGCCTGCTGTGGATGTGGATGAAAATGACATTCAGATGCATGAGGCACTGGCTGATCTTGATGCTTTGGCTATTGTACCGTACCAACCTCCAGTGTTGCTGCAGCAGAATCTTGTTGTTGGTCGTGTACATGTTGTTTATGGCCCACCTTTGCCTCCTGAGATGGCATGGAGACGTACTTTTGATACTCTG
Source organism: Triticum dicoccoides (assembly GCF_002162155.2). Classification (NCBI taxonomy): domain Eukaryota; kingdom Viridiplantae; phylum Streptophyta; class Magnoliopsida; order Poales; family Poaceae; genus Triticum; species Triticum dicoccoides. The sequence continues at coordinate 102,786,446 of NC_041383.1, forward strand.
TTGGGGCGTTGCTCTACTCTTCAGGTTCCAAAGCCGGTTCTGCAGTCTTCTTTTGGGTCACTGGTCCTTTCCAAGAGATCGTGGTCTCTAGCTTTTGAGAAGGTCCATTGGGTTTCTGACTTTATCTCTGATGATTTGGCTAGCATGGTTGCCCCTTTGTCTGCTCTACCACCTCCCAGGGGGCTTGCTCGTGATCTTTTTCCTGACAGCCAGCTGGAGTTGGAGCATAACACAGGCCTGCATGAGCAGATCTCCTTCTCTACTCCTTCTTTGAAGAAGAAGAAGGCCCCCAAGCGCAGTTGTCCTCCTGTTGTGGACTCTGAACTGCATCGCTGCACCCGGAGTGCTGCAAAAAGGGATGGTTTCAAGCCAGTGCTTCAAGCATTGCCTATGTCTGAACCTAAGAAAAAGAAGCCCTGTTCCAAGCCCCTGATGGATGATGGTTCGGCTAGTCGTATGCCTTCGGTGCCACCGCCAACACCTATTCGTCATATTCAGCAAATTGGAGCGGATCTGGGTATCTCTGCTGAAAAGCTCTCTGTGGATGCGCTTATGGCGGATCCTTCTTCTGCCAAGGACAAGTCCTCCCATGATTAGTTCGTGTTGTGCAAGCGGGGTGTGGTCGACCCATAACCGGACTAGTTTTCGTAGGATTTATCTGAATACTTTGTCTCTGGGACTCATATGCATTCGTTGTCTTTGCAAACTTCTTTTGTTTTGCTCTGCGGCATGTCTGAAATGCTCTATGTGCTTCCTGCTATGTGGGCATGCTATTAAACTTGTAAACACTATGTTCCATGGATATTCAGTCTACTAGAAGTTGGCGTGTTATGTGTTGGAATGTTCGGGGCTTAAATTCTGATGACCGTCAGCATGCTGTTCGTAACAAAGTGGATGAAAGTCAGGCCTCTGTTATTTGTCTGCAGGAAACGAAAATGGAGTGTATTGACTCCAGAACTGTCAGGAAATTTTGCCCTTGTCGCTTTGATTCTTTTGCTTATAGCCCCTCTGTTGGGGCTTCGGGTGGCATTATTGTGCTGTGGAACTCCTATGTCCTTACAGGGAGATTAATTGAGGTCAAGCAAATTGGAGTTGTTGTGCACTTTACTTCTAAGCATAACAATGAGCAATGGACGTTGGTTACTGTCTATGGGCCATGTCGTGGCTAGGCTAGGGATGATTTTGTGGATTGGCTTTATAACCTTTTCATCCCTGACTCTGAAAATTGGCTTGTTTTGGGGGACTTTAATTTCATTCGTTCAACTGACAACAGAAACCTACCTGGTGGCGATGCAAATGATATCTTCATTTTTAATGAGATTATTGGGCATCTTGGCTTGCTTGAGTTAGCTATTAAGGGGAGATCTTACACTTGGTCGAATATGCAAGATAATCCTCTTCTAGAGCAGCTAGATTGGTTTTTCACTTCCTCAAACTGGATCACTTGTTACCCTTCCACACAGGTGTTGCCTCTGGCCAGGACTGCTTTAGATCATGTGCCTTGTGTGGTGGCCATCAACACTTCTATCCCTAAATGTAACATTTTCCGTTTTGAGAATTACTGGGTGGAGCTGCAGGGTTTTTTGGACTGTGTGTCTGCCTCGTGGTCTTCTGATTCCAAAAAAACCAACATCTCAGCCAAGATTGCTGACAAATTTAAGTCCTTGAGGAGGGATCTTAAGAGTTGGCACATGAATGTTCCCAAAATAAAAAATTTAATTGCTAAATGTAATAGGGTGGTTCTCATTTTGGATTGTTTGGAGGAATTGAGACCACTTTATAGGCATGAATTCAACTTTCGTACTCTGGTTAAGTTGCACTTGGAGCATCTTCTGCACCTTCAATTTCTATATTGGAAGAAGAGGTGCACTATCAGATCTATTAAAGTGGGTGAGGAGAACACTAAATTCTTTCATGCTATGGCTTCTGAAAGGTTTAGGCATAACTCCATTGCTTCTCTGCGGTTGGAGGATGGTTCAATTGTCTCTGATCATGAGCAAATGGCTGCTGCTCTCTGGCAAAATTTCAAAAACAGGATGGGTACTAGTCATGGTATTGAAATGTGTTTTGATCTTTACTCCATCATACACAGAGTTGAGGGCCTTGACTCCCTCACTAAGATGTTCTCCAAAGAGGAGATGGATAATACTGTTAAGAACATGCCCATTGACAAGTCTCCTGGGCCAGATGGCTTTAATGGACTATTTTTTTTTAAAAATGTTGGTCAATAATCAGTAAGGATTTCTATGAGTTGGCTTCTGCTTTTCATGAGGGATCTGTGAATCTGGAGAACATCAATTATTCTTATATCACCCTGGTTCCTAAAAAGAGATCTCCTGAGTTTGTTAATGATTTTAGGCCTATCTCTCTTTCTGGTATGGGGGTGAAGTTTCTTTCTAAGATGGCTGCTAACAGGCCGCAGCAAGATATTATAAGATGTTTGCATAAAAACCAATATGGTTTTATCAAATCCAGAACCATTCAAGACTGTGTTGCTTGGACCTTGGAATATTTGCACCAATGTCATCAGTCAAAGAGGCCCATTGTAATTCTAAAGATGGATTTTGAGAAAGCTTTTGATTCTATTGAACATGAAGCCATTTTCCAAATTTTGAAGCACAAGGGCTTTAATGATAAGTGGATCTCCTGGGTTAAACAGTTTCTGGCTTCTGGAACCTCTTCTGTTCTGCTTAATGGAGTTCCTGGGAAGCAATTTGCTTGTAAAAAAGGAGTTAGACAGGGTGACCCTCTTTCTCCACTTCTGTTTGCCATTGCTGCAGATCTGTTGCAATCAGTGGTCAATGATATGCATCATAAAGGACTTTTACAGCTTCCTATTCCATGCCATGATAAGGAATACCCAATTATCCAGTATGCGGATGATACCCTCATTAGTATGCCTGCTGAGGAATCTCAATTGCTCTCCTTGAAGAAAATGCTCCTTCTCTTCTCCAAGTCCACTGGATTGCATGTTAACTATCATAAGTCTTCCATACTTCCTATTAATGTGGATTCAGTGGAGATTTCCAGACTTGCTGCTGTATTTGGTTGTGTGGTTGGCACCCTTCCTTTTACTTATCTTGGGCTTCCTGTGGGAACTACAAAACCTAAGATCTTGGACTTAATGCCTCTGGTTGATAGTATGGAAAGGAAGCTTTCTGTTAGCTCTTCCTTCCTTGCCCATGGAGGACGACTGCAGTACCTGATCTCTGCCCTTTCCTCTGTGCCTATTTTTTTCTTGTGCAGTCTGGACTTGCCTCCTGGTATTTTAAAGCAGCTTGAAAGAATTCAGAGGCAATGTCTTTGGAGGAAGTATGGACATGATTCTGGTCAGTCAATGGCTGCTTGGGGTTTGGTTTATAGACCAAAGAACAAAGGTGGCTTGGGTATTTTAAATCTGAAGCTGCAGAATGAGGCTCTGCTCCTTAAACATGCTAACAAATTCTACAATAAAGTTGATGTGCCCTGGGTTCAACTCATCTGGAATACTTACTACCATGGTAGGGTTCCTCATGCTACTATCATTTGTGGCTCTTTTTGGTGGAGAGATATTTGCAAGTTAATGGATAAGTTCAGGATGGTCAGTGCAGTGCATGTTAATAGGGGTGACACTGTCCTGTTTTGGTCTGATTCTTGGTCTTTGGGGGACACTAATACTCCTCTTGAGAAGATGTTTGCTAGGCTCTTTTCATTTGCCATTGATCCACTTATCTCTACTGCTGAGGTTTTTGATTCGACTGAGCTCACATCCTTATTCAATTTACCCCTCTCGGAGAGAGCCTTTGGAGAGCTGCAGTCCTTGCAAAACCTGCTGTTGCTCCCAAACCATGATCCTCAGCTTAATGATACATGGGTGTGGAAACAGGATGGCAAGGGATATTCTGCCAAGAAGTACTATTCATTCTTACATAAACACATTGTGCCCAATCCACTTTTGTCCTGGGTGTGGGGTAGCTGCTGCACTATGAGAATTAAGTTCTTTGCTTGGATGCTGATTATGGATCGGCTGAACACTCAGGATATGCTGGAGAGAAGACACTGGAATGTATCTGATTCAAACTTCCGTGTTCTATGTCCAACACAAACCAAGGAGGATAGAGATCATCTATTCTTTCAATGTAATTTCAGTTGTAGGGTCTGGAATTATCTTCAAATCAACTGGATGGCTGGAGATGATATTATTGCTATTGCCTATCATGCTAGAAGGGATTTTGCTAAGCCTTTCTTCTCTGAAGTGGTTTTCCTAGCATGTTGGAACATCTGGAATGTTAGGAACGATAGAGTTTTTAGGAATATTTCTCCCTCTTTTCGTAGATGGAGGTCTTCTTTTATTCTAGACATTTCCCTCTTGGTTCATAGAATTAAACCTAAGTTCAAGGAGGATCTTCTTAGATGGATTTCCTTTTTGCCTCCTTGAGGTGAGTTTGTTGTCTTCCCTCTTTTTTCCCTTTTTGGGTCTGTTAGACCTTGTAAATTGTGTACATTTGTAACCTTTTTATGAGAGCAATAAAATTACTGTGGGGTCCATACCCTACAGTTTCAGGTAAAAAAAACCTTATCCTTCCCAAGAGAATAGATATCATCAATAATAATTGTGTTGGATAAGTTACCACTCATGCATGAAGAAGCGACGTGACCTTTCTCATGACATAAGTAGCAACGTCTACTCTTCAATTTCTTCTCACTTGATTTCTCAACAAGAGAAGCATTAACTTGAGTCTTCTTGGGAAGTGGCCTTTCTTCAACTTGAGGTTGAGCATGAGATTGAACTTGTGGCCTCTTCCCTTGTTGCTTGTCACTAATGGCCTTCTTCTTCAATGGGAAAGATCTAACATGATGCCCTTCAATTTTGCACTTGAAGCAAATAATCTTGGCCGGATTCTTGACTTGTTCTTGGCCCTTATTCTTGATTCTCTTGGACTTATTCTTCTTATTGGAGTTGAATCCAAGTCCACCTTTGTCATTGCGGGATTTTTGCACACTCGAGATATTGTTGAGTGTGGCCTTCCCTTCATGACACTTTTCCAAGTCTTTCTTCAATAAAGTGACTTGTGCCTTGATCTCGTTGATTTCCTCTACATGGTTAGTCTCAACACAAGCACTAGAGGAAGTATAAGCTTCATCGTTAGAGCAACAAGGCAAGGAAAGCAATTCATCACAAGATGTACTAATGTTATGCATGGATGAATCATGAGGACTAGCACAAGGCAATATAACATTTTGACTAAAAGTAGTGCTAGTATCCACATGAGGCTCACTTGATGTTACCTTAGCAATCATGGCCTCATGAGCTATCTTTATCACATTATGGGATACTAGAAGATCATCATGAGAGCTTGAGAGCTTTTCATGTCTTTCTTCCAATTTCCCATAATTGCTAGATAGCAACTCAAGTTGAGCCCGTAGCTCAACATTCTCCTTCAAAATGGATGCTTCACAAGAAATAGAGTTAGTAGCACAAGCATCATAATTGACAACAAGAGGAGAAGGAAACTTGGCAAGATCTTTCAAATAGGAAGCTTTACGTTGATCATGAGACTCGGTGAGTTCAATGAGCTCACTCTTAATGACCCTAGAGCCATTTTCGAGGTGCTCAAAGTCCTCAAGGAGTCTAGCATGATCAACTTCAAGCTTAGCATTTTTAGTTTTGAAATCATTTTCGAGGTAGCTCTATCATGAGATTCCCTCACTCTTGATAATTCTAGAGAAAAAGTCTCCTCAAGAGATTCAGAGGTGGTTTGTTCATGTTCAAGAGCTTGAGATAGCTCCGCAATCTCATTTGCGTAATCACGCTCATGAGCTTCCATTTTCTCAATGGTGACCTCATGCTCCTCTAGATGAGATTCCAACTCCTCAATGTATTTCTTGCCCTTAATGGCAATAGACATGATTTCCATGAAGTTGGAACAAGCAAGTTTATTTTTGTGAAGAGCTTTAAAAATCATTTCCCCCTTAATTTTTAAGGAAGCAACATTATCATTCTCTTCATCATTATCCTCATCATCATTAGCATTAACATCATCATCAAGTGACATAGTGGGGTTCAAAGTAGGGGATACCTTTGACGCCTTAGCCATAAGGCAAAAAGCAATAGATGATGATGTAGGATCCCTTGAGGCACAATTCAAGACCACATCTTGTTCCATGGAGTGTTGGGTACATTGTTAGCACAACAACTAGAGGAAATACAAGAATTTTTATCGTGGAAACAAGACATAGCAAGCATATCATCATGAGATTTAGTCAAGCAATTTCTACATGATATGCAAGGACTATCAACACAAGCATGTGAAACATTTGGAGTGCTTGAAGTGTTGAAGTCCAAAGAAGGAGCATTGCAATAAGATAGTGATGAAGAGTCACCAACGATTAGCACACTGTCATCATTGCAATGACCAACACTACTCACCATAGAATTACCTTGTGGCAATCCACATGTAGGTGTAGTAGAAGAAGTTGAGAAGGCAACACGGCCGGAGGTGGAGGGAGAACAATCATCCCCACAAAACTTGGACACACCATATTTATCTTGAAGCTTTGTCCACAACTCATGAGCATCCCAGAACGGCATGAGTTGAAATATAACTACATTGCTCAAAGCATCGAAAAGCACATTAGAAGCTTGAGAATTGAGATAAGAGTTTTTCTCATCCTCTAAAGCTAATCTTTGGGGATCCTTTGGAGGAGAAAAACCCATATCTACAATTCGCTCTAAATTTGGGTCCATGACCCTAAAGATATTAAGCATGCGAATTACCCAAACATCAAAATTTGTGACATCGAAACTAAGAGTGTCAAAGAATCCAATCCCCTAGTCGACATCTTTACTCTCTAGGCGGTTAATCCTAACAAAGAGAGACGAGGCTCTGATACCAATTGAAAGATCGTGGATGTCGCCTAGACGAGGGGGGGGGGTGAATAGGCGCTTTAAAATAATTACGGTTTAGGCTTGAACAAATGCGGAATAAACCTAGCGGTTAATTTGTCAAGCACAAAACCTACAACAACTAGGCTCACCTATGTGCACCAACAACTTAAGCTAAGCAAGATAAACAACTAAGTGATAGCAAGATATATGGCTATCTCAAAGTAAAGTGCATAAGTAAAGGGCTCGGGTAAGAGATAACCGAGGCACGCGGAGACGACCATGTATCCCGAAGTTCACACCCTTGTAGATGCTAATCTATGTTTGGAGCAGTGTGGAGGCACAATGCTCCCCAAGAAGCCACTAGGGCCACCATAATCTCCTCACGCCCTCGCACAATGCAAGATGCCGTGATTCCACTAAGGGACCCTTGAGGGCGGTCACCGAACCTGTACAAATGGCAACCCTTGGGGGAGGTCATCAAACCCGTACACTTTGGCAACCCTTGGGGGAGGTCACCTATACCCGTCAAATTGCTCGGGGCGATCTCCACAACTTAATTGGAGGCCCCAATGCTTGCCCGGAGCTTTACACCACAATGCTTGAGGTCTGAACAACACCAACTGTCCAGGGCGCCAACGCACCCAAGAGGAACAAGCTCTAGGGTGCCCAAACACCCAAGAGTAATAAGCTTCTCAAACTTCACTTCCATGTATCACCGTGGAGAACTCAAACCGATGCACCAAATGCAATGGCAAGAGCATACGGAGTGTCCAAGTCCTTCTCTCCCAAATCCCACCAAAGCAACTAATGCTAGGGAGGAAAATGAGAGGAAGAACGAAAGAAGAACATGAAGAACTCCAAGATCTAGATCCATTGGGTTCCACTCACTTAGAGGAGAAAGTGACTGGTGGAAATGTGGATCTAGATCTCCTCTCTCTTTTCCCTCAAGAACTAGCAAGAATCATTGGCGGGATTGAGAGTTAGCAAGCTCGAAGAAGGTCAACAATGGGGGAAGAACACGAGCTAAAGAGATAAGGTTCATTGGGGAAGAAGACCCCCTTTTATAGGAGGGAAAAAATCCAATCATTATGCTCACAGCCCGCACAGAGCGGTACTACCGCTCGACCACACGGCACTACCGCAAGGGGTAGCGGTACTACCTCAAAGGGTAGCGGTACTACTGCTTGCGAGCGCTATTAAAAATACATCCTTGCCTACCACCACTGGACTTGTGACGAGTTTTTGGTCCGGAGTGGTACTACCGCTGTAGTAGCCGCGGTAGTACCGCTTTGGAGCGGTAGTAAAAAATTACATCCGCTTCTGTCCGCGGTAGTAACGCTACAGCCTTTTCAGAACACCAAAACCACCACAACTTCTGCAAACGGACTCCGAATTCGGTGAAACCAAGTTTGTTGGAAAGCCAGCGACAAGGGCTAACACAATCTTTATAGAAATAACAATAATAAGTAGATTGGAAAAGGCCCAAGAGAAAATGGTGAGAACCCTGACTCGAATAAGACCGGTAAAACCTCCAACACCGAAAATGCAATAGAAGAGGCATATGAAATCCGTTTTCGAAGTACTAGAGGTTTTCACGGAGATAACCACAATCTCTAAAACCTCAAAAGACAATAAAATATGAATCAAGAATGATGATGCAAGGATGCAATGGTTTGAGCTCTCGATGAATGATACGATCAAGCTACTCACTTGAGAGCCCCCCTTGATAGTACGACTATCGATCCTATAACTTCCAAACTATCACCATGAGACCGGTAAAATATAAAACCTATCAAGGGCAAACCTTTGCCTTGCACGAAGTCCACTTGAGCTAGATGATGACGATCTTGACTCCCTCAAGTTGGACCACCTTTCTTGATTGTGTTCGCTCGATGAAGACTAGTTGATTGCTCCCCCATACTCCACTATGGGTGAGACACTCTTTGGCACATCTTCACAAGTCAATTGATACCATAATGGACGGAAAGCTACCAGCATGATTTCTTTGTGATGCTCCACTTGAACTTGCACAAAACAACCTTGATTTGATGTCATCCTCCATGGGTTGTATGTGATATTCCTCTTGACGCAAGCCCATGGAAGCAAACCTAACCCCACATAGAACTCTCACAAAGACCATTGGTTAGTACACAAAGCGCAATGGACAATGCTTACCAAATCGTGAGATCACTTGATCCCACTTGGTGTATCTTCTATGCTTTGTGTTATGATCAACATGAATCACTCTCTGTACTTAGTCTTGATCAACCTTGACTCTTTCCAACTCTATGTTGGGGAACGTTGCAAAAAATAAAAAGTTCTCTACGCTTCAACAAGATCAATCTATGGAGTCATCTAGAGACGAGAGAGAGGAGTGCATCTACATACCCTTGTAGATCGCGAGCGGAAGCATTCAAGAGAATGGGGTTGAGGGAGACTCGTCGTGATCCAAATCACCGAAGATCCTAGTGCCGAACGGATGGCACCTCCGCGTTCAACACACGTACGGTTGGGGAAGACGTCTCCTCCTTCTTGATCTAGCAAGGGGGGAGGAGAGGTTGATGGAGATCCAGCAGCACGACATCGTGGTGGTGAAAGTAGCGGCGATCTCGGCAGGGCTTTGCCAAGCTCAGCGAGAGGGAGAGGTGTTACGGGGGAGAGGGAGGCGCTAGGGACCAGGTGCGGCTGCCCTCCCTCCCCCCTCTTTATATAGGGGCCCTAGGGGGTGCGCCGGCCCCCTAGATATCCCATCTCAAGGGGGGCAAGGGGGGGGGGACTTGCCCCCCAAGCCAAGTGGGGCGCCCCCACCCCTAGGGTTTCCAACCCTAGGCGCACGGGGAGGCCCAAGGGGGGAGCGCCAGCCCACCAGGGGCTGGTTCCCTTCCCTCCTCAGCCCATGGGGCCCTCCGGGATAGGTGGGCCCACCCGGTGGGCCCCCGGGACCCTTCCGGTGGTCCCGGTACAATACCGGTGACCCCCGAAACTTTCCCGATGGCCGAAATTGGACTTCCTATATACAATTCTTCACCTCCGGACCATTCCGGAACTCCTCGTGACGTCCGGGATATCATCCGGGACCCCGAACAACTTCCGGGTCACCGCATAATAATATCTCTACAACCCTAGCGTTACCGAACCTTAAGTGTGTAGACCCTACGGGTTCGGGAATCACGCAGACATGACCGAGACAGCTCTCCAGCCAATAACCAATAGCGGGATCTGGATACCCATGTTGGCTCCCACATGTTCCACGATGATCTCATCGAATGAACCACAATGTCGAGGATTCAAGTAATCTCGTATACAATTCCCTTTGTCATTGGTACGTTACTTGCCTGAGATTCGATCGTCGGTATCCCAATACCTCATTTAATCTCGTTACCGGCAAGTCACTTTACTCGTACCATAATGCATGATCCCGTGACCAACCACTTGGTCACATTGAGCTCATTATGATGATGCATTACCGAGTGGGCCAGAGATACCTCTCCGTCATACGGAGTGACAAATCCCAGTCTCGATCCGTGTCAACCCAACAGTTACTTTCGGGGATACCTGTAGTATACCTTTATAGTAACCCACTTACTTGTGACGTTTGGTACACCCAAAGCACTCCTACGGTATCCGGTATTTACACGATCTCATGGTCTAAGGAAATCATACTTGACATTGGAAAAGCTCTACAAACGAATTACACGATCTTGTGCTATGCTTAGGATTGGGTCTTGTCCATCACATCATTATCCTAATGATGTGATCCCGTTATCAATGACATCCAATGTCCATAGTCAGGAAACCATGACTATCTGTTCATCAACGAGCTAGTCAACTAGAGGCTCACTAGGGACATGTTGTGGTCTATGTATTCACACATGTATTACGATTTCCGGATAACACAATTATAGCATGAATAATAGACAATTATCATGAACAAGGAAATATAATAATAATCATTTTATTATTGCCTCTAGGGCATATTTCCAACAGTCTCCCACTTGCACTAGAGTTAATAATCTAGTTACATTGTGATGAATCGAACACCCATAGAGTTCTGGTGTTGATCATGTTTTGCTCGCGGAAGAGGTTTAGTCAACAGATCTGCGGCATTCAGATCCGTATGCACTTTGCAAATATCTATGTCTCCATCTTGAACATTTTCACGAATGGAGTTGAAGCGACGCTTGATGTGCCTGGTCTTCTTGTGAAACTTGGGCTCCTTGGCAAGGGCAAAAGCTCCAGTGTTGTCACAAAAGAGAGTGATCGGCCCCGATGCATTGGGTATGACTCCTAGGTCGGTGATGAACTCCTTCATCTAGATTGCTTCATGCGCTGCCTCCGAGGCTGCCATGTACTCCGCTTCACATGTAGATCCCGCCACGACGCTTTGCTTGCAACTGCACCAACTTACTGCCCCACTGTCGGTGTCAAAACCGGCGGATCTCGAGTAGGGGGTCCCGATCTGTGCGTCTAGGCGGATGGTAACAGGAGACGAGGGACACGATGTTTTTACCCAGGTTCAGGCCCTCTTGATGGAGGTACAACCCTACGTCCTGCTTGATTAATATTGATGATATGGGTTACAAGAGTAGATCTACCAGGAGATCAAGGAGGCTAAACCCTAGAAGCTAGCCTATGGTATGATTGTTGTTCGTCCTATGGACTAAGGCCATCTGGTTTATATAGACACCGGAGAGTGCTAGGGTTACACAGAGTCGGTTACAATGGTAGGAGATCTACATATCCGTATCGCCAAGCTTGCCTTCCACGCCAAGGAAAGTCCCATCCGGACACGGGACGAAGTCTTCAATCTTGTATCTTCATAGTCTTGGAGTCCAGCCGATGATGATAGTTCGGCTATCCGGACACCCCCTAGTCCGGAACTCCCTCAGTAGCCCCTGAACCAGGCTTCAATGACGACGAGTCCGGCGCGCATATTGTCTTCGGCATTGCAAGGCGGGTTCCTCCTCCGAATAATTTATAGAAGATTGTGAACACCAGGATAGTGTCCGGCTCTGCAAAAATAAATTCCACATACCACCATAGAGAGAATAATATTACACAAGATCAATCTGCTGACGTACTCTGTGGCGTGATGTCACACCACTTCCAAGCCTTTACTCGAATTGTTTTTATTGTTCCACCTCAGCGCGTTTAGCGAGGCGGTTTCCTTGGCACGTCTTGTCGAAGCAGAGATCGTGTTCCCCTTATTCTGGGATTCCCATCAATACGGGCGTGGGTAACCCAACCGCGCCATTGATTGCGGCGCTTGGGAGATAAGCGAGTTTTATCAGGCCGGTGGGGACGCATGTTTGCGTCCACCCATATAAGGGGATAAAGATCTAACCCTTTTACCTGCGCCTTCTTCCTCCTTGGCTTATCCATCTCTGCGAACTCGAGCTCCAGCGCCCAAGCCCGCACATCTCACCTCGACCTTCTCCAAATATGTCCGGAGCAGGAGGCAAGTGGATGGCCTCCTCCATCACGGAGGGGCAGATCCAGAAGCTGCGCAACGCCGGATACTTGTCCAGCGACATCGCGCACCGGCTCCCCACTGAGGGAGAGCTCATCCCCACCCCCAAGCCCCATGAGAGGGTAGTATTCCTTCCCCATTTCCTCCGTGGACTGGGCTTCCCGCTCCATCCCTTTGTCCGGGGGCTCATGTTCTACTACGGCCTGTATTTCCACTATCTGGCCCCGAATTTCATCCTCAACATCTCGGCATTTATCGTCGTGTGCGAGGCCTTTCTCTGCATCCAGCCCCACTTTGGCTTGTGGCTCAAGACCTTCAGTGTCAAGCCGAAGGTTGTGAAGGGCACCCAAGCGGAGTGCGGAGGCACCATGGTGGGCAGGATGTCCCTCGTTACGTGGCTGGAGGGCACCTTTGTGGAAACCATCAAGGGGTGGCAATCGGGGTGGTTTTACATCACCGAGCCGCGTGACCCTGATTGGGCGGCGGCCCCTGAATTCAGATCCGGCATCCCCACACGGCTTACCTCCTGGAAAGAGAGCGGCCGGATTTGGGGTGATTCGGAGGAGCTGACCGGACTCCAAGCCTGCGTCCAAAAGCTGGTGGACAAGAAGCTCAAGCTTGTCAACGTAGTCCAGGTCATGCTCATCCGCCAGATTCTCCCATGCCAACGACGGGGCTTCAACATGTGGGAGTTCGATCCGGCGCAGCACCAGACGCTGAAGGGGCTCTTCGACACTACGTACGAAGACGTCTGGAAGGTGCTGTTCAAAGGCGCCGAGGCTCCCGCATCCGCTACCGAAGATCACGGATTCAGCTTGGAGCGTCCAGCTGATGAGGTAAGTGATTTCGTCCTTTAAGGGACACGTGTTTTCCACAGTTTGACTCTACGTGGGATCTAAACTCCCTTTCCTTTGACAGGGCTGGCTGAAGAAGGCCGCACATGCTATCTGTCCGGCCCCATTGCCAGAGGACCCAGCGGACGCCCGTTTGAATGGGCTGCTGGCTCCGGCACCCCATGTGGTGCCGGAGAAGAAGGCCAAGAAGAAGGCCACGGGGACTCGGAAGAGTTCCCGCTTTCAGGTGCTATCGGATGATTAATCCGAGGCCGACTCCTCTCACCAAGGTGAGGAGGAGAAGAAAAAAGCCTCTTCCCCAGCGGGGGGAGAGAAGAAAAGGAAGGCTTCCCCAACAAGGGAGGCCAAAGGGTCCAAGAGGGGAAAAACTCTTCCCCCGGACTGCTCTGCCAATGCCAGTGACGACGACAAGGACTGGCCTCCAAGGGCCAAGCCCCTGGCGAGATCGTGAGTATTCGGACTCCCGAATAACTTCAAGGTTTTTTATTTTCGCCACATTATGTCTTTTTAATGCCGCATACAACCCTGCAGTCCGCCCAAGGATGATCTTCCTGTTTCGTCGAGCGGGTCCTTGGGTGCGTCGGATATGGATTCCCTCCCGACTGCCTCCACCCCCCATGCCGCGGACGATGCCGAGGTGGGGTCCCAGGAAGGGACCTACCAGGAGGAGGAGGCCCTGGAGGTGTCACAGGACAACCTCCCAGACTTTGCACCGGACTCGGCCCCGGAGGCCACAGTGGCTCCGGAGTCCGGCGGACGACCCCTTCGTAAGAAGGGCAAGACCGCGACGCCGGCTGCCTCCGTCCAACCGGAGGTGCCGGATAATTTGCTGGAGGCGCTCAACGGCGCCTCCATCGAAGAGGAACACCACACTGTTATGAGTGCGGTGATTCAGAAGGTTCAGCTCGCCAAGAGCGGGCTGACCGAAGCCTGCAACAGCCTTCTAACATGCTTTGAGGTAAGAATTTCAATATATGTAAAATGGTACCGCATAGACAGTAGCCCCCCGATGCTCGGTTCAGTGTTCGGAAAGAAAAGCCGGACTGAGGATCTTTGGAAAGATAAACGCAGGAGTCATGAAAATATGTCAATATGGGATTGCAGGCTGTGCTGCTGACCTCCGCCGCACTGACTGCGGAGGTCAATACTTTGAAGGAAAACCTCGAGCGGTCTAAGAACGAGCTCGGCCGTGCCAAGAAGAAGCTCGAGGAAAAAGAAGGTGAGTAATACCTTATGAAAATTGTACCTTACAGAAAAGTATTTGGTTGCAAGAAAAATGACAAGGATAACTTGGGTATTGCAGGGGCCACTAACGAGGTGGCGACCCTGAAGGAGGCGGTGGCCGCAGCCGAACGCAATGCGGCCGCGGAGCGCACCGAGCGAGAGAGGCAGGAGGCGCGGGTGGCGGAGGTACAGCAAGAGCTCCAGGATCTCGTGAAAAAACATGAGAGCTTGGAGCATGACTCGAAGACTCGAGAGTCTGAGCTTGCAACGGCTCTTGAGAGTGCCAAAGCCGCTAAGGCCGAAGCCTACAAGGCCCTCCAGGAGATTGAGGCGGTGAAGAAAATAGCAGCGGGTAAGGCATTTTTCATGCAAAGTAAGCATGTGAGTGTTAATTACCTGTTGCTTACCCGAATTCGGAGCTCTCCAGGAGTGTTCGCAGATCTTCCTTGCAGCGTGTCCGATGCTGCCGCATTTTGCTAGGCCGAGGAGGGGAGCTCGATGGAGAAGGTCTTCTGGTCTCAGTATGCTGAGGCCGGACATCCGGTGCCCCTTAGCGACCAGCTGAAACAGCTGGTCGAGCTCCACAAGGCGGCCGAACAGGCCATGAAGGGCCTCATAGTTCGGCTGTGGCCCAAGGAGGCCATGCCTGGGAGCTACTTCGGCCTAGTGCGGCGGCTGGTGGATGCGTGCCCGTGGGTTGAAGTCATCAAGCATTCCGCTTGTATTGAAGGTGCCCGTCGGGACCTTGCCCGCGCAAAGGTGCACTAGGGTAAGATGGATGCCCAGAAGCTCGTGACGGACCCGCCACCAGAGGGCAAGGAGCATCGCACGCCCAAGATGTATTATAAGAATGTGCTGAAGGGCGCCCGCACTATTGCGGGTGAGTGCTCCAAAGATGTAATATTTGAGTAGACTCGCATTTTGTTATCCTGTGCGCTGAAAACTTGGTTCATATGTGCTAAGCAACGCTTGTTAATTTAAAATATTACCTTCTGTGCGGCTGTTTATCAAATCTGAGAGATGGCAAGTCGTCGGCTTCAGCCCTCATGCCACGAGTGCTGGGGTGTTCGGGATAAACTCGAGCGCTCTTGTTCCCATTTTTGGGTCCATCTAGGGAGGCGCTCGACACAGCGAACAAGGCAACCGGACTTATAATGCTTGAACACTCTCACTTAGCCATAGAATTCTATAATTTTAAATTTCGGCGAAGCCCCTAGTCTTCGGAAGGCCGAATTTGGGGTGCTATCCACGCCTTGGCCGGACAGTATCCGGCTCCTCGCTCTAAGCGGCATAAGTCTTTAAGGACTCGCAAAAAACCTCTCAAACAGCGGCCGGCTCTCGCCTCATCATGACAGTCAGTTTTAGCTTTCTCCACTGAGGCGTTAACCCAGCTCAACTGGGGCGCAATCGCAGTGGTTCTCCCAGTGCTACCTTAGCCGATATAACGGAACGTAAGGTACCAAAACATGGGAGCCGGGCAAACCCAACTATTGACCCAAGACATGATTCGGAGCCGATGCATATAGTGCTATAAGTTCGGGGTGCCGCACTTGTGAAAGTGTTCGGACTCATCACACCATGATTCGGGGAACATAAGCCCCTGATGTGTATTAGCCGTACCAAAGTGTACGAATGCAATATGCCGTGAATGAACATATGTATGAAAAGGAAATGCAATTATAAGCAAAAAGGTGCTGCATTGTTTTATTCAATAAGTGTTGCTACGGATGCAGAACAATACAAATAGTGCGATAAGCAAGGTATGGGACTGTTAAACATGTCCCCCTCTAGGGGTAGGCTGCATATTGGTGTATAAAAATGCTCGTAACGGAGACCACCTGTATATTCGTTGTAGCCTTTATCCTTCCCTGGCTATTGCATCGTGAGTTCGACAGATCTGCTGCCGGACAGGGCCTCTGACAAACGGAGTCCTGTGTGTAAAAAATAAAAGGTAAAAAGAAAAGAAAAAAGAACGACACACTTGAGAGCCCCTGGTGTGGTTTAGCCGCAGTCTGGGTTTATCGTGGTCGCGCCCCTCTCCCCATGCCCATGGTATCTTCAGAGCATAATGGTGTACGTGAAGGACCTGCTTTAACGTTTCGCCGGAGCTGGGGTTGGGGCCGCACTGCTACACGTGCTCGGAACGTGCCAGGTGGTCTTGTTGTAAGTTACTCCGGGCGCGCTTAGCTGTGTCCGGCCTCTTAAAGGCCGGACTCGAGAATTGCCTTAAGAGGCTGCATTGCACTTCTGCCGCGAGAGCCCCTGTATGTTCCTCCGTGCGGAGAGAACGTTCGGTGTTTCCGTTGACCGTGGTGACTCCTCGAGGGCCTGGCATCTTGAGCTTGAGGTATGCGTAGTGCGGCACCGCGTTGAACTTTGCAAACGCAGTACATCCGAGCAAGGCATGATAGCCGCTGCGGAACGGGACTATGTCGAAGATTAACTCCTCGCTTCGGAAGTTATCCGGGGATCCGAAGACCACTTCCACTGTGATTGAGCCTGTACAATTGGCTTCTACACCTGGTATGACGCCTTTAAAGGTCGTTTTGGTAGGTTTAATCCTTGAGGGGTCTATGCCCATTTTGCGCACTGTATCCTGGTAAAGCAGGTTCAGGCTGTTGCCGCCGTCCATCAGGACTCTGGTTAGGTGAAATCCATCGACAATTGGGTCTAAGACCAGTGCGGCGAATCCGCCGCGACGGATGCTGGTGGGGTGGTCCCTTCGGACAAAAGTGATCGGGCAGGAGGACCATGGATTGAACTTCGGGGCAACTGGCTCCATCGCGTAGACATCCCTGAGTGCATGCTTCCGCTCCCTTTTGGGTATGTGCTTACATATATCATGTTCACCGTTCGCACCTGTGGGGGGAAACCCTTCTGTCCTCTATTGTTCGGCGGTTGGGTCTCGTCCTCGTCATCGCTATGTAGCCCCTTGTCATTGTTTTCGGCAATTAACTTGCCTACCTGCTTGAATACCCAACATTCCCTGTTGGTGTGGTTAGCTGGCTTTTCGGGGGTGCCGTGTATCTGGCACAAGCGGTCGAGTATTCGGTCCAAATTGGACGGACCCGGAGTAGTTCTTTTGAATGGCTTTTTCCGCTGACCGGGTTTAGAGCCTCTAAATCCGGCATTGACTGCCGTATCCTCAATATGATCGCCGTTAATGCGGCGTTTGTTTTTGTTGCGACGCGGCCTGCCATTTCGGTCCTTGAAGTCCGGACTGCCAGAATTTTTGCTGAGGTTGTTGCTGCGTGCTAGCCAGCTGTCCTCACCCGCGCAGAAGCGGGTCATGAGTGATGTGAGGGCTGCCATGGATTTCGGCTTTTCCTGTCCCAGGTGCCGGGCAAGCCACTCGTCGCGGATGTTATGCTTGAAGGCCGCGAGGGCCTCCGCATCCGGACAGTCGACGATTTAGTTTTTCTTGGTTAAGAACAGTGTCCAAAATTGCCTGGCCGATTCATCTGGCTGCTGAATTATGTGGCTTAGGTCATCAGCGTCTGGTGGTCGCACATAAGTGCCCTGGAAGTTATCGAGGAATGCGGCTTCCAGGTCCTCCCAACTCCCAATTGACTCTGCTGGCAAGCTGTTGAGCCAATGCCGGGCTGGTCCTTTAAGCTTGAGGGGGAGGTATTTGATGGCGTGAAGATCGTCACCGCGGGCCATGTGGATGTGAAGGAGATATTCTTCAATCCAAACCGCGGGGTCTGTTGTGCCATCGTAGGATTCAATATTGATGGGTTTAAACCCTTCGCGGATTTGATGATCCATTACTTCATCTGTGAAGCATAGTGGGTGTGCGGTGCCTCTGTACTAGGCGATATCACGACGGAGCTCAAGGGAGCTTGGTCTATTTTGTTTGCCCCGGCCGGTCTTACTGTGTCCGGCGCGACGATTGTCGTCACGTATCATGGGACGCCCACGCGATCCATAGATCGATCTTGATTGTCTTGCCTTATCCTCCAATATATCTCGCAAGTCCGGAGTGTTCCCCTGTGGCCGTGTGCTTTTCGAGCGATGCCGGGGTACGGGTCTGGTGAAGGGCCTAGAGGCCACTCTGTCGCGACCACGGGGTGGTCGGTCAGCCGTATTGTCTCCTGGTGATGCGGGTTCGTAAGCCTCCTCCTTTAATCAGGGGAGCAGCTTGCGTTTAGGGTAGCTTTTGGAGTGGCGTTCAAGCTCATGCTCTTCGGCCGCGAGGACTCCAGTCC
The DNA here is from genome assembly GCF_002162155.2 of Triticum dicoccoides. NCBI lineage: Eukaryota > Viridiplantae > Streptophyta > Magnoliopsida > Poales > Poaceae > Triticum > Triticum dicoccoides. Next base: position 102,805,070 of record NC_041383.1, read on the forward strand.
ATCTGTCGGCTAGCAGATCCTGATCAGCTCTAAGTTGTTGCTGCTGTTTCTTGAGGCTGTTCGCCGTGGCCATAAGCCTGCGTTTAAAACGCTCTTATTCGACGGGATGCTCAGGCACGACGAATTCGTCATCGCTCGAGGCTCGCTTCGTCTCCGGAGGGAGGCGTATAATCCTCTGCCTCTTCTCCTGCCGCTCCTTCATAAGGGCTGGCGTCTCCGTCCTCCTGCGCTGCATCTTGCTGGAGCGGGTTGTCTTCGGCACTGTCCGGTGTATTATTGTCTCCGATGCCGGAGTCTTCATTCTTGCTGTGGCGGGATTTAGAGCGGCGCCGCTGTCGCCGGCACTTGGGCTGCTTTTTGGAGGGGTCATCCTCCTCTGTTCCTTCGCCATTCCCATCTTTTGGGATATCTACCATGTATATGTCTTACGATGAGGTGGCTGTCCAGTGCCCGGTGGGCGCTGGTTCTTGGTCGTCTCCGGCGTCGTCGTCCATACTGTCGATGTCCTCGGAGTAGTAGTCTAGCATGTCGGTTAAATCATCGACAGCGGCTACCAAGTGGGTGGTGGGTGGGCTTTGAATTTCTTCGTCGTCCGCATCCCAACCGTCCTGACCGCAGTCCGGCCAGGGCTCTCCTGATAACGAGAGATATTTTAGCGAACTCAAGATGTCGCCGAAAGGTGAGTGTTGAAAGACGTCCGCTGCGGTGAACTCCATGATCGGTGCCCAATCGAATTCGATCAGGGTGGGCGCGGGGGGTTCGGAGTCCGGCGAGCAGTCCGGCACCTTGGAGTCACGAGCTTTATGAGGGACAAAGTCAGTGTTCGGCTCTATCACCGTAGAGGTTGCAGCCCCCGAGGCGGTGTCTAGGCATCCATCCTCGATCTGCGGAGCTGGCTCCGAATTGAAGATCAGAGCGGTTTCGAGTGCGGCCTCGAAGGTACTGTCCGGCTGCAGAGCTAAATCATGCTCGCCGCGATAGTGCGGCACGCTCGGCTGTGGCTCGAACCTATCGAGGATCAAGTCCCCGCGGATGTCAGCCGTGAAGTTCAAACTTCCAAATCTGACCTGACGGCCAGGGGCGTAGCTTTCGATCTGCTTTAGTTGGCCAAGCGAATTGGCCTGCAGTGCAAAGCCGCCGAATATGAAGATTTGTCCGGGGAGGAAGGTATCACCCTAGACTGCGTCGTTGATGATGATTGAAGAAGCCATCGAGCCTATCGGTGACGACACAGAGGAACTCTCAATGAAAGCACCAATGTCGGTGTCAAAACCGGCGGATCTCGGGTAGGGGGTCCCGATCTGTGCGTCTAGGCGGATGGTAACAGGAGACGAGGGACACGATGTTTTTACCCAGGTTCGGGCCCTCTTGATGGAGGTAAAACCCTATGTCCTGCTTGATTAATATTGATGATATGGGTTACAAGAGTAGATCTACCACGAGATCTAGGAGGCTAAACCCTAGAAGCTAGCCTATGGTATGATTGTTGTTCGTCCTATGGACTAAGGCCATCCGGTTTATATAGACACCGGAGAGGGCTAGGGTTACACAGAGTCGGTTACAATGGTAGGAGATCTACATATCCGTATCGCCAAGCTTGCCTTCCACGCCAAGGAAAGTCCCATCCGGACACGGGACGAAGTCTTCAATCTTGTATCTTCATAGTCTTGGAGTCCGGCCGATGATGATAGTTCGGCTATCCAGACACCCCCTAGTCCGGAACTCCCTCACCCACCATTCAAAATATACACATATCCGGTTTGTGACTTAGAGTCATCCAGATCTGTGTCGAAGCTAGCGTCGATGTAACCCTTTACAACGAGCTCTTTGTCACCTCCATAAACGAGAAACATATCCTTAGTCCTTTTCAGGTACTTCAGGATATTCTTGACCGCTGTCCAGTGTTCCATGCCGGGATTACTTTGGTACCTTCCTACCAAACTTACGGCAAGGTTTACATCAGGTCTTGTACATAGCATGACATACATAATAGACCCTATAGCCGAGGCATAGGGGATGACACTCATCTTTTCTCTATCTTCTGCCGTGGTCGGGCATTGAGCCGAACTCAATTTCACACCTTGCAACACAGGCAAGAACCCCTTCTTGAACTGATCCATATTGAACTTCTTCAATATCTTATCAAGGTATGTGCTTTGTGAAAGACCTATGAGGCGTCTCAATCTATCCCTATAGATCTTGATGCCTAATATGTAAGCAGCTTCTCCAAGGTCCTTCATTGAAAAACACTTATTCAAGTAGGCCTTAATGCTGTCCAAAAGTTCTATATCATTTCCCATCAAAAGTATGTCATCTACATATAATACGAGAAATGCTACAAAGCTCCCACTCACTTTCTTGTAAATGCAGGCTTCTCCATAAGTCTGCATAAACCCAAATGCTTTGATCATCTCATCAAAGCGAATGTTCCAACTCCGAGATGCTTGCACCAGCCCATAAATGGATCGCTGGAGCTTGCATACCTTGTTAGCATTCTTAGGATCGACAAAACCTTCCGGTTGCATCATATACGGTTCTTCCTTAAGATAGCCATTAAGGAATGCCGTTTTGACGTCCATTTGCCATATCTCATAATCATAGTATGCAGCAATTGCTAACATGATTTGGACGGACTTTAGCTTCGCTACGGGAGAGAAAGTCTCATCGTAGTCAACCCCTTGAACTTGCTGATAACCCTTAGCGACAGGTCAAGCTTTATAGATGGTAACATTACCATCCGCGTCCGTCTTCTTCTTAAAGATCCATATGTTTTCTATCGCTCACCGATCATCGGGCAAGTCTGTCAAAGTCCACACTTTGTTTTCATACATGGATCCTATCTCGGATTGCATGGCTTCAAGCCATTTGTTGGAATCTGGGCCCACCATTGCTTCTTCATAGTTCGAAGGTTCACCGTTGTCTAACAACATGAGTTCCAGGACAGGGTTGCCATACCACTCTGGTGTGTAACGTGTCCTTGTGGACCTACGAAGTTCAGTAGTAACTTGATCCGAAGTGCCTTGATCATCATCATTAATTTCCTCTCTACTCGGTGCAGGCACCACAGGAACATCTTCCTGAGCTGCGCTACTTACCGGTTCAAGAGGTAGTACTTCATCAAGTTCCACTTTCCTCCCACTTACTTCTTTCGAGAGAAACTCTTTCTCCAGAAATGACTCGTTCTTGGCAACAAAGATCTTGCCTTCGGATCTGAGGTAGAAGGTATACCCAATGGTTTCCTTAGGGTATCCTATGAAGACGCATTTTTCCGACTTGGGTTCGAGCTTTTTAGGTTGAATTTTCTTGACATAAGCATCGCATCCCCAAACTTTTAGAAACGACAACTTAGGTTTCTTCCCAAACCATAATTCATACGGTGTCGTCTCAACGGATTTAGACGGTGCCCTATTTAAAGTGAATGTAGCTGTCTCTAGAGCGTATCCCCAAAATGATAGCAGTAAATCAGTGAGTGACATCATAGATCGCACCATATCCAATAGAGTGTGATTACGACGTTCAGACACACCATTACGCTGAGGTGTTCCAGGCAGCGTGAGTTGTGAAATGATTCCACATTTCCTTAAGTGCGTACCAAATTCGTGACTTAAATATTCTCCTCCATGATTTGATCGTAAGAACTTTATTTTTCGGTCACGTTGATTCTCTACCTCATTCTGAAATTCCTTGAACTTTTCAAAGGTCTCAGACTTGTGTTTCATCAAGTAGACATACCCATATCTACTTAAGTCATCAGTGAGAGTGAGAACATAACGATAGCCACCACGAGCCTCAACGCTCATTGGACCGCACACATCAGTATGTATAATTTCCAATAAGTTCATTGCTCGCTCCATTGTTCCGGAGAACGGTGTCTTGGTCATTTTACCCATGAGGCATGGTTCGCACGTGTCAAATGATTCGAAATCAAGAGACTCCAAAAGTCCATCTGTATGGAGCTTCTTCTTGCGTTTGACACCAATGTGACCAAGGCGGCAGTGCCACAGATATGTGGGACTATCATTATCAATCTTACATCTTTTGGTATTCACACTATGAATATGTGTAACATGACGTTCAAGATTCATTGAGAATAAACCATTGACCAGCGGGGCATGACCATAAAACATATCTCTCATATAAATAGAACAACCACTATTCTCGGATTTAAATGAGTAGCCATCTTGTATTAAATGAGATCCAGATACAATGTTCATGCTCAAAGCTGGCACTAAATAACAATTATTGAGGTTTAAAACTAATCCCGTAGGTAAATGTAGAGGTAGCGTGCCGACGGCGATCACATCGACCTTGGAACCATTCCTGACGCGCATCGTCACCTCGTCCTTCGCCAGTCTCCGCTTATTCCGCAGCTCTTGTTTTGAGTTACAAATATGAGCAATCGCACCGGTATCAAATACCCAGGAGCTACTACGAGTATTGGTAAGGTACACATCAATTACATGTATATCACATATACCTTTAGTGTTGCCGGCCTTCTTGTCCGCTAAGTATTTGGGGCAATTCCACTTCCAGTGTTCGCTTCCCTTGCAATAAAGGCACTCAGTCTCAGGTTTGGGTCCATTCTTTGGCTTCTTCCCGGCAACTAGCTTACCGGGCGCGGCAACTCCCTTGCCGTCCTTCTTGAAGTTCTTCTTACCATTGCCTTTCTTGAAACTAGTGATTTTATTGACCATCAACACTTGATGTTCCTTTTTGATTTCCACCTCCACTGATTTCAGCATTGAAAATACTTCAGGAATAGTTTTCACCATCCCCTACATATTGTAGTTCATCACAAAGCTCTTGTAGCTAGGTGGGAGCGACTGAAGGATTCTATCAATGACCGCCTCGTCCGGGAGGTTAATGTCCAGCTGGGACAAGCGGTTGTGCAACCCAGACATTTTGAGTATGTGCTCACTGACAGAACTATTTTCCTCCATCTTACAACTATAGAACTTGTCGGAGACTTCATATCTCTCGACCAGGGCATGAGATTGGAAAACCATTTTCAGCTCTTCGAACATCTCATATGCTCCGTGTTGCTCAAAACACTTTTGGAGCCCCTGTTCTAAGCTGTAAAGCATGCCGCACTGAACGAGGGAGTAATCATCAGCACACGACTGCCAAGCGTTCATAACGTCTTGGTTCTTTGGGATGGGTGCTTCACCTAGCGGTGCTTCTAGGACATATGCTTTCTTGGCAGCTATGAGGATGATCCTCAGGTTCCGGACCCAGTCCGTATAGTTGCTGCCATCATCTTTCAGCTTGGTTTTCTCTAGGAACGCGTTGAAGTTGAGGTTGACATGAGCGTGGGCCATTTGATCTACAAGACATTTTGCAAAGGTTTTTAGACTAAGTTCATGATAATTAAGTTCATCTAATCAGATTATTTAATGAACTCCCACTCAGATTAGACAACCCTCTAGTCATCTAAGTGATACATGATCCGACTCAACTAGACCGTGTCCGATCATCACGTGAGACTGACTAGTCATCATCGGTGAACATCTCCATGTTGATCGTATCTTCCATACGACTCATGTTCGACCTTTCGGTCTCTTGTGTTCCGAGGCCATGTCTGTACATGCTAGGCTCGTCAAGTCAACCTAAGTGTTTTGCATGTGTAAATCTGTCTTACACCCGTTGTATGTGGACGTTGGAATCTATCACACCCGATCATCACGTGGTGCTTCGAAACAACGAACTTTCGCAACGGCGCACAGTTAGGGGGAACACTTTCTTGAAATTATTATGAGAGATCATCTTATTTACTACCGTCGTTCTAAGCAAATAAGATGCAAAAACATGATAAACATCACATGCAATGAAATAATGACATGATATGGCCAATATCATATTGCTCCTTTGATCTCCATCTTCGGGGCGCCATGATCATCTTCGTCACTGGCATGACACCATGATCTCCATCATCATGATCTCCATCATCGTGTCTCCATGAAGTTGTTCGCCAACTATTACTTCTACTACTATGGCTAACGGTTTAGCAATAAAGTAAAGTAATTACATGGCGTTTATTCATTGACACGCAGGTCATACAATAATTAAGACAACTCCTATGGCTCCTGCCGGTTGTCATACTCCTTGACATGCAAGTCGTGATTCCTATTACAAGAACATGATCAATCTCATACATCACATATATATCATTCATCACAACCTTTTTGGCCATATCACATCACAAGGCATATGCTGCAAAAACAAGTTAGACGTCCTCTAATTGTTGTTGCATGTTTTTACGTGGCTGCAATAGGGTTCTAGCAAGAACGTTTCTTACCTACGTAAAAACCACAATGTGATATGCCAATTTCTATTTACCCTTCATAAGGACCCTTTTCATCGAATCCAATCCGACTAAAGTGGGAGAGACAGACACCCGCTAGCCACCTTGTGCAACTAGTGCATGTCAGTCGGTGGAACCTGTCTTACGTAAGCGTACGTGTAAGGTCGGTACGGGGCGCTTCATCCCACGATGCCGACGAAACAAGATAAGACTAGTAGTGGCAAGAAAATTGACAACATCTATGCCCACAACAAGATTGTGTTCTACTCGTGCATAGAAACTACCACTACTGGAATCAGCTACTTTGCCATCTGCCAGCTCTTTGCCGTCAGCTAGCAGACGGCAAAGAAGCTCTTTGCCATCAGCTACCCGAAAGCAGACGGCAAAGAACTGGCTGATGGCAAAGAAAGCCTTTGCCGTCAGCCTTTTCTTTGCCGTCCGCTAGCTGATAGCAAAGAATCTTTGCCGTCCGCTAGCAGACGGCAAAGAGGGAGGGGGGCCCCACTGAGGAGCTGTTTAAAAAATACTTAACGTCCCCCCTCTTTGCCGTCTGCTAGCAGACGGCAAAGAGAAAAAAAGCGGACGACAAAGAGGGCGGACGGCAAACATTCAACAAAAATAACGGCGCGCCCCACCCCGCCCTCTCTCTCTGTTTCTCTCCTGCTCCCACACGCGCGCCGCCGCCCCCAGCACTCGCCGCCGCCCG